>NW_007255967.1:602283-712973 GCF_000164805.1 Carlito syrichta | reverse complement strand
TTCATATGGAAACACAAACGTCCAAGAATAGCCAGAACAATCCTCAGCAAAAAAAAACAAAAAAACAAAACAACAAACAAAGCAGGTGGTATCACATTACCAGACTTCAAACTTTACTATAAAGCTACAATCATCAAAACAGCTTGGTATTGTATAGGAACAGGCATATAGATCAATGGAATAGAATTGAGATTCCAGAAGCAAAACCTCAATTTGTCAACCAACTCATCTTCGGCAAGGCCTCCACCACCTACCACTGGGGAGAGGAGAACCTATTCAGTAAATGGTGCTGGGAAGACCCCACTTTTTAAACCATGCTCCCTCTCCAGGGTAATTACTTTTGATGAGGGCTGGGGGGTACAATCTTCCTGAGGAGAGCCTTACTTACTGGAGAGAAATTATCAAGATGACTTGCTTTTCAGTTTTGTATTTCCAGAGCTCTTGTGGAAATATTCTATTGTAGGTGAAGGCAAAATGTAATTTTGAATCATAAATTTTTTCATTAGGAGATTAGCCTATGTACATACCCAAAGAAGGATGGGAGAGATCTGTCGCCATCTGTGGCAATACAATAAAGTGCTTACTTATTTGACCAGCTAAATTTAGCCACAAGCGGTACAAAATTTCCAATAAAGCAAAGTGTGTGGCATAACTTTCCAGGCACTGTCACCAATTGCCTTGGTTGGAGTATGCAGGAGAATCAGCTTCCATGACACACGCGTTGGAAGCCATGGGTAGGTCCACAATGCTTAAGCCATGGGGTGTGTGTTATTAATACAAAACTTAGAAAACCTGGTTGGGCTTGACCTTAAGCACAGGGGAGATTCAGGGATGGAAGGGGTGTATTTCTTAGAGGGAGTGTGGTATCAGATAACAAAGGGTGGGTCTGGGATTAGAACTCAGTTTTCCTGAAGTAAGTTTCAATTATCCAATTTTGTTTCTTCACCTAGAAAATGGGACTGAAAGTGGTCTTACTTTGTAGGTCTGCTGGCAAGACTCACAGACATAATGTCTGTGCCGGGCAGAAGAATCGCTTATTCTGGGGGGCTGCCCTATAACCTCAAAGATTGTTTCAATTCTTAACATTTTGCAGAGCACAATTTATTTATTTATTTATTTATTTATTTATTTGAGTTGGAGTCTCACTCTGGCACCCGGACGGGAGTGCAGTGGCCGCTCTTGGCCACTGCAGCCTCGACCTGCTGGGCTCTGGCGATCCTTCCGCCTCAGCCTTCCAAGTAGCTGGAACTACAGGCGCGTGCTACCACGCCCGGTTAATTTTTGATTTATTGTAGAGATGAGGTCTCGCCAAGTTGCCCAGGCGGGTCTCGAATCCGCGGGCTCAGGCAATCCACTCACCCCAGCCTCCCAAAGTGCGGGATTACAGTCTGAGCCACTGAGCCTGGCTTGCAGAGCACAATTTAAAAATCAAAACACAATAGGTGTTGACACAGATGTGGTGAAAAGGAATGCTTATACGCGGTTGGTAGGAGTGTACATTAGCACAACTTCTATGGAAATCGGTTTGGAGATTTCTCAAAGATCTAAAAGTAGACTGACTGATCCAGCAGTCCCACTATTTGGTATCTACTGAAGGAATAGAGGTTGTTATGCTAAAAAGACATGCATACTCATATGTTCATTGCAGCACAATTCACAATTGCAAAGATGTAAAATCAACCTAAATATCCATACTATAAAATACTATTCAGTCATCAAAATGAATGAAATAATGTCTTTTGCAACAACTTGGATGGAATTGAAGACCATCATCCTAAGGGAACTGATGCAGAAACAGAAAACCAAGCACAACATGTTCTCACTTATAAGTAGGAGTGAAACTAAGGGTCTGCAAAGTCATGGAGAGTGTCACATACTTTGGAATACCCTTCTGCCCCAGCTGAGGTAAACTTTCTCACTGGTTTAAGGACACACAGTGTATTAGGCAAACGAGCAGTCTTCCTTATACGGAGTCTTAGGGGGTCTTGGTACAGGACCAAGGGTTGGATACCTTCAGGGACATTTACCATGAGTCCCATGGAAATGGTGTTACCTGTAGTTTGGTGTTTCTAGTTCAATATTGAAAAATAGGCTGTGGCTTCTGCTCTAAGCTTAGGGCTCAGTGGGCAGGATAGCAGCTTGTAAAGTGCTTTGATTTGGCCGGGTCTTCATCTGACTTCCACATGTATTTAAACAGGAAGATGTTTTTCAGTTTGAACTTCACAACCAGCCCATAGACTGCTCCACAGAACAAGGTCATGGTTCTTCATGGTGACGATATTGCTCATGGTGGTCTCTTTGTCGCAATGACTTGTATTTATTTTCCCACCCGGCAAACTTCTACTTATCCTTCGAAATCCAAATTAAAAACAAAGACAAGCAAACAAGCAAAAAAACATAAAACCCCCAAACCCTTTGGCTGTCTTTTCTCATTTTCCCTGCTAGAGTTAGTTACTTTCTCATCCTCCTTCCCATGGATGGATGGTATCTTGATGTCAGGGACTGTATCCTTTTTCAGAACACTTCTAAAACTCTAATGTGCATATAAGCCACCTACAGATCTTGTCAAAATGCAGCTTCTGAGTCAGTGGGTCTGGGAGGAGGCCTGAGATTCTGCAATTTTAATGAGTTTCCAGGGGATGCCGATGCTGTTTGTCTGAGAACCACACTTCAAGTAGTAAAGATTTTTTATTGATGAATCCCAGAGCTTGACTTACAGCTTATGCTTAATCACATTTTGCTGATTGTTGAATGAGTAATATTTGATGCTTGTTACCTGTGGATTTCTTAGTAGGAAGCTTGCTTATATGAAAAAAACACATACTCACAAATGAGGTACATTGAGGCCTTGTTCAGCACTTGCTCTAATCAACTATATTCGTCTGCTTGGACCAAAAGCCCCTACATCTCTGTATCTCTTGGTATTAATAAAAGAAAATATTTACTAGGAGTCTACGTACTATTTGCTAAGCTCTCTTCTAAACATTGCACATATATTAACTCATCTCACCCTCAGAATAGCCCGAGGAGATAGTGTATTGGTTAAAATAATTCTGTAGCAGAAACACCCTGGAAGATTTAATGACTCAAACACAACAGAAGTTCATTTCTTGCTCACTGTAACTTTTGTCAGGAGTTCCTGTTAGAGGGTGGCTCTTCTTCAAGCAGTGACTCAGAGACACAGGTTTCTCTCATTTTGTGACCCTGTTATTCTCCAAATGTGGCCTCCACATCACTGTGCCTATCTGCGTAATGTGGGTGAAAAAGATATTAGTACATCGAATCAAGGCAGTAGTACACAACTCTTCTATTCATTTTTCTTTGGAATATTCAAGCACATGGCCACACCCAACTAAAATGGAGGTTGGAAAATGTGGTTGGACTTCATGCTCAGGAAAAAGAGAAATTACTTGGTGGCTATCATCTGTGTGTGACCTATCTAGATATCAGAACATGTTAAATCTCATCCTCCTGCTATCCAAAGACTCAATCACAAATCCTTTATGCTCTGAGGCATAGTGGAAACTCAACAGCAATGGTAAGTTGGGAGAGAAGGACTGGATATATTTATGCAAGGAAAAATGCTCTGGTTGAAGAGCTAATTAAGTTTCCTCCAAGATGGGGGGGGTGATGAAAGGACAGTGATGAAGTTTTTCCTGATCAAGTCAGGACAGTGGGTCAGCTCAATGGTTATGGAGGACACAACAGAAATGGTAGCTGGGAGGTTTGTAGTCAGATGGAACACAGTGTTTGGGGAGATCTGTCTCTAAGAACTGGGTAAACACTGGGCATCTAAACAAAAATTCTGCTTGGTGGGAGGCCTAGAGCCACAGGCTCATTCTGTGTGCTGCCATCCAGCAGGTACAGTAGGAAACCAGAGCTCAAACCATGACATAAGCTGAGTGGGAATATGGAGGATAGAGATGGATAGACCCTGAGAAATAATGTATTAGCATTGCTTTAAAGAGATACTTGAGACTGGATCATTTATTAAGAGGAGAGATTTGTTGTGGCTTGTGGTTCTTCATGGCATCAATATCCGTTGGGCTTCTTGTGAGACTTCAGAATCTCACAACCATGGTGGAAGGCAGACAGGGAGTAGGCGTGCCCTGTGGCAAGAGTGGAAGCAAGAACGAGGAGGTGGTGTCAGGCTCTTTTAAACAATCAGTTCTCACATGAGCTAAGAGAGAGAGAACTCACTTACGATCACAGGAAGGGCACCAAGTCATTCATGAGGGATTCCCCCCATGACCTGACCACCTTCCACCAGGCCTCCACCTCCAACACTGGGATCACATGTCAAAATGAGATTTGGAGGGGCCAAGCATCCAATCTGCATCAGACTGTGGTTCCTGTGAGGGAAAAGTTATGACGAGCACAGTGTCTTGTTATTGAAACCAACAGCTTTTTCCTAATTACAACTTGGCTCCTTTATGAGACTCATCATATTAGAATATTAATTATAGGTGGACCCAGGCCTTAGAAACAAAGGCAAGGAGACATAAGAGAAAAGAGGGGGAAAATAAACCTACAGAATCTAAAAATATTTTTTTCATAATCAGAAACAATCATTTTATAATTGATAAAATATCCTTTATACTTTCAAGTTCTAGTAAACAAAAACGTACTCTAGCTCACCCATTTTATTTTAGTCTAGGAGGAATTTAGTGGACTGGAGTACTTACTGTCTTTAAAGTACTATAGGATCTCTACTCAAGTCTGTGATAGGATTTTATAAATGTGGAACTCAATACTAAAACCTTTATTTCATAGCATTGGTAGGAGCTCTTGGTAGAGAAATCTTGCATAAGAATCCACTAAACCAAAGGTTAAATGCCAATGAGGGAACGGAAGAAAAAAGAAAGGAGGGATAAGATTTTAAGAAGAGAAAACGTGCTACTTATATGACTTTCCTGCCAATACATGTAATGTGTGGTAACGGCATGTGCAGAATTTAATTCACCATGTCTTTAAGAAGCAACAATAAACGATCCCGGTTAAGAACAGAACTCTTGATCCAGGCTGCCTGAGTTTGAATCCTGGTTCTACCACTTACCAATTGTATGCCTTAGGTAAGTTATTTAGTCTCCTGGGCCTCAGCTTCTTAACCCAGCAAATGGGAATGATAGTGTACTTACCTGTGTTAAAGATTGGTGTGATGTCCTCCAAACAATTATCCTTGTTCCTAGGATAACAGCTAGAACATATTTCCCAGTTTCCCCTATAGTTAAGTGTGATCACGTGCTTTAGAAATAGCCAATAAATAAATAAACAAATAAATTGATCAATAAACAAGTGAATAACATAGTAGATAAATAGATGTATAAGTAAGTGCATGAATAGGAGGGATGCATACCACCCCCCCAATCCCACATACTGATTCCTTTTCCACCTATATGATGCAGACAAGCACAGTATTGTGGAAGATGACAGGTTCACAAGATGAGAAGGGCCTGGGTCTTTGAGTTGTCACTTGGAGAAGAGCTACACTCCAACAGAAACACCTGATAAGGGCTAAGTGAGCAAGAAATGAACTTCAATTGTGTTTGAGCCATCATACCTGTTTCCGTTCGTCTGATACAGCATTCTTTTAACGAATACAATACCTCCTAGGGTTATTCTGAGAATGAAATGACTGAACATATGCACAGTGCTTAGAAAAGCGATTAGCAAATAGTGTGTAAACTCCTGGGAAATACTTTCCATGATTATCAAGAGATAAAGAGGTGTAGAGTGTTCTCAGTCCAAGCTGAGAAGACCAAGTGTTAGACATGTTGTCAATGCACCTTGTTTGTTTGTGTGTGTGTGTGTTTTAGATGTTCAAGTTTCTCACTAAGATTTATATATGCCCTGTGTCAATTCTGAATGAACCAAATTACGTGTGACTACAAATATTATCTAGTTAATTGTGTCGGTGTGTTGCTACTCTTTGGGCAGGAGGATAATGTGTATAATGGTTATGAATGAAGACTCTGGAGCCTGGCTACTTTGTTTTCGATGCTTGTCCCTCCTTCTGAATGCATGAGCTGTGCGAGCTGTTGTCCAGTTGCTATCCCCTTCTGCTTCAGATCTCAGAAGGAGCTAACAACAGTAAGCTCTTCAGCAGACAGATGGAAGGAAATTGAATGAGGATGTATAAACCCACTATAGCAATGCCTGACACAGTCAGAGCCCGGTGAATGTTGGCCCTTATTTCATTGCATGAATGTGATTCCTTGCCTAGCCTCCACGTTGCCTGTATTTCAGGGTATAATTTCCATGTCTTCCCTAATACTTTCCTTCCACATAAACCCTCTTTCCTCTCTGTTCCTGTTAGTCTCTATCACCTTAGCCTCAAACACCTTTCTGAGTAATTTTCAGCAAGGCTTCCTCTTTTCTGGGGATTTCTAGCTGTGGAAATAGAATTGAGACATTCAAGGACTCAACTTCACTCACTCAATCTTAAAAATCAATGTTCAAGTCTTAACATGTTGTAAAGGCTTAACATGGTATTACCCATCACCACAGGTGCAAAAGTTTGAACACCACGATGTAAAACATTAAAAAAAGATCACTATGAGTTTGGAGCTTTATTTATTCCCAGACACTTGCTTTACTTCCAAGAAATCCTCAGCGACACATTATATTACATTTAGTTTTCCCAAATGCAAGCCTGCTCACAGTTGTTGGGAGAACCATGCCTTGATGCCACTTCCATAGTGAAAGGGTTTAGTCATTAGCAGGGATATATTCAAAAGAATCCTATAAAGGAAAGAGTGTTTGTATGTACAACTTTATCTGCTAACAAGACTTTTTCCTTGTTCCTAGACGATAAACATAGTAATGTGATGATATATTAACTTACACCTTGGGGGCTGGAGAGAGACTTTCAGATGTTGGATACTGGGCAGTTCCAAAGGCCTTTCCAACAAAGAGATCTCTCAAACAAGGCCATGCATGGACAATTCTCCTTTGTTTATATTCCAGTTTATTTTCAGTTACTTCATTTTCTGTGGCATACACAAGAGACCAATCATGTATTTAAACTGCTATGGTTTGAATTTGTCGCCTCCAAAATGCATGAGTTGAAACCTAATGACCAATGTGATAATATTAAGAGGTGGGACCTTTAAAAGGTGGTGAGCTCATGAAGGCGTCTCCTTCATGAATGGGATTAAGGATTTTATAAAAGAGGCTTACATGGCATTAGACCTTTTCCCCGTCTGTCCCTTGCATCCTGAAAAGATGCAGTGTTCCTCCCCTCTGGAGGTGTCACCTTGGGAGGAGAAACAGGGCCCTTCGCCAGGCGTTTAACTTCTCAGGGCTTTGATTTTGAATTTTCAGGCTCCAGAACTGTGGCAGATACATTTCTGTTCTTTAAAAATTATCCAGTCTCAGGTATTTTGTTATAGCAGCACAGACAGACTAAGGCATAACTACAGTACTTATAAGAAATCAATGAGGAAGTTCCCCAATTTGCTCAGGTTAGGCCAGGTGACCTTTGATAGCACACAGAGTATCAGCCCCCATTAGTTTATAGCTGTCTTGAGTTCCCTATCTCTTGGTGAAACAGAGAGACTAGGGTTTTCTTCTTTGCTCCCCACGGTTCACCACAGCACCAGGTCTGGAGCACTGAAAGAATAAATCAGGGAAAGGGTGGGGTATTTATTATAATCCAACTGGGCCTCAGAAATTTGGATTTCAAAAGTCACTGATAATGGTCAATATGAAGCATCAGAAAAAATGGAAAATAATTAATAACAAGAAATCATGAACTGACTGATACTGAGAATTTGAATGGTAGACCTTGTAGTCACGAAAATAGTTTGGATTTATTTTCCTTTTTTTCAGATGTTTCGTATGTCTTTTGAGGTTGTGAAAGCTATCAAGAAGATACTGTGCTGCAATAATTTTCTTTTATTGTAATGTTGGTCTTAAGTTGTCCCAATAAATGTTCAAAACTTAGAAATACTGAATTCCCTTAATTAGATAAGTGGTAACTGCATTACATAAAACTATGCGATGTAAGTAGAATAAATAAATCTGTAATGATTGTCTGATTGAGCCATTCTTTAAATTAATAAGTCAAGCTTGCTTGTCTTATGTGCACAGTAATTCACCTTTTTGATTACTGAAGTGAAAGAATAAAGATTTCATTTCTTTTGTCCTGGTTTGTGTATTTTTTTAAGCAGTAGGAGTAGAAGGTGATGGGTGAGGAAAAATGTAAGATATTTAAAATGTCCTTAAAAGGTAGGAAAATGTGAATCCGAATTGATTCTGCATTATGAAAATACCTAATGGTAATAGCTATCATTTGTTGAATGTATTCTATGCATTTTATTAACATTATACTACAATAATATTGTGAGTTAGGCATTATTACCTTCATTTTACACATGAGAACTCTAGGTTTTGATCTATAATTTGCCCAAGATTACACAGAGACAGAGAGGCAGAGTTGAAAGTGAAACATAGCCCTGCTAGATTCTAATGCCAGTTTTCCTAACTTTGAAGAAAAGCACAAAATAGAGAGGTTGGCCTTCTAATGGCTTTTTCTTTTTGTCCTTGAAAATGACTTACCTAATTATCTTTCTCTGCCCTTGTCATGCCGAGCTAGCTAGTTAGACTACCCTCTTTTCTATTTACACCCCTACCAAATTTATGTCATTTCCAACTTTTAAGAAATGGCTCAAAATACTCTTTTTCTATGAGCTTTTTGATGACTGTGTCAGAGACTGACTGAAAGCCTACCAAGACTGCTACTTTTTCCTCTCAGGCACACAGCTGCATGAGTTGTCTAGTGTCCCTTTTAGTAGACACGGTCAAGTTCTACTATATTCTGAGTTCTAGCTATGGAATGAGAGCAGGTGAGGTGCATGCTACGTCCAGGTCTGGACCATAACACTGTCCCTGATGTGCTCCTCCTGCGGCTTCCTCTTCCAGGGAGTAGGTGAAGGCACTCGCAGGACCTAGAGGAAGGTGGAGCTGGGAGCTACAAGGGGCCTGGTTCCTCAATCACTGCATGGAGCAGAGAACCTCCCGCCCACCTGTGCAGGGTTTTAAGTGGGCAAGAAAAAAGACTTTTATGATGTTGAGATGTTGGGGTTGTTTTGGTAAAGCACTTAGGGTATCTTGGCTATTATAATTAATTTTATTTCTTATTTACTTCTTTATATCCTCTAGTCACACATCATAAATTGTTGGCAAGTACCTAGTTTATGTTTAGCATTCTTATGATATATTAATTTGAAAAATAATTTGTTACAGAAAATTTAGTAGTTCATAAAAAGCAGGAAGAGAAGAAACAAATAAAACAATTACTGTTACTATGTTGGTATATTTGTTTTCAGGCCTTTCTCTTTTGTTTCATAAAGGATGTTTTTTAAAACATCATTTATATGTTACTGAACAGACAAATTTGTATATTCCCACCCTCACATAATGGTGTAATCCTAGTTTTCCATGGTGTTTAGAAGTATTCTCTGTACACTATCTTATTCTTTGGATGTTTTATTATTTATTTACCTATCCTATTGTCATGGATGATTTTAGTTATTTTTATTTTTTCAGAGTTTAAAGGTAGTGCAGTGACAGTATCTTCATCCACAATTCTCCTTCTATAAGGAAATAATTTTAATCAACTTACTAGTGTTTTAGAAACATAGTTCTTCTTCCAGTTATTTTGCCAATGTGTCACAGAAAGTTTTGTGTCACAGCAGAAGGTCTAGCAGGGGCTACATGACCAGGTAGCTTGAACGTGCACTGAGGAAAAGGTAGGACTTAGGGACTCTAAAATTCCTGCCAATTTCTGTGGTTTTAACCCAGCCCCATTTTTTATTAATTAAACAATCTTTTAACAAAATTCTAAGCCCTATCCAGGCAGAGATAAGTATGTTGTTAAATGCTCAGATATAGGCAAGAACAAAATCTTTTGGGCTGCTTAGAAAAATTATTCATTTCTAAGAGAGGTAATATGCTAAATCTGAGTCAATGTTTGAAAAATAGAAAAGATATGGAGTAAAAATTATCTTTATAAGTATTGTTCCTAGTTACTCAGTTAATTTTCTGAGAGGCAACCAGCAATTTCAGTTTCTTGTGTGTCATTTCAAATAATTTATTTTTTATATACAGTGAAACACATATCTCTTTTCTTTTTTTTTGGAGTCAGAGTCTCACTCTGTCACTCAGACTGGAGTGGAGCGGCAGCCTCGACCTGCTGGGCTCCAGTGATCCTTCCGCCTCAGCCTTCCGAGTAGCTGGAATTATAGGCATGCGCTACCAAGCCCAGCTGATTTTTTGATTTTTTGTAGAGATGAGGTCTTGCTGCCCAGGCAGGTCTCGAACCCGCGGGCTCAGGCAATCCACTCACCTCAGCCTCCCAAAGGCGCGGGATTACAGGCTGAGCCACTGAGTCCGGCTTCTCTTAATTTATTCCTTTCACACAAATGGTAGCTTATTAATATAGCTGCTTAAACTTGTTGTTTTCATATGCTAGTGTATCTTGGCAGATGTTCCACTTAAGTGTACCCAGAGCTTTCCTTGTGGAAATTGATTCTATAATTTCATTGCATGAGTATACCATAATTTAATTAACAGTTCTCTATTGATGATGTTTCCAGACAACTTTTGTTTTGAAGTTACACACAGGCTTCAGTGAATAACTTTAGTCACAGGTAATTTTGTAGTTGGGCAAGTATTTCTGTACAATGCATTTCTCCTTTTTTTTTTTTTTTTTGAAAGCAGGATTTATTGAGAGGACAGAAAAACTCCCACAGTGGGAGAGGACCCGAAGGGGTTGCCTTACAATATGTTTCTAGAAGCAGAATTTCTCCCTCAATACATTAGTTTGCTATTGATTCATAGCATCTATCTCAAAACTTGGTGGCTGAAAGCAATAAGCACTTAACATTTATTATTAATGATAATCTACAGATTAGCTGGGTGGTAAGGGCAAAGCTTCATGGAAATTGGCCAGACTTGATCATTCCTGAGGCAGCTGATGGCTTGACTTGGGGTTGATGAGTCTAGGATGGTCTCTCTCCTATGTCTGGTGGTTGGATGGTTGTTGGCTGGAAAGATAGGGATAACCAGACTCTACCTATCTTCCTCCAGCTTGCTAGTTTGGGCTTGCTCACATGGAGATGGCAGGCTCGGAGAGAGCAGAAGCATGCAAAGCCTCTTGAGATCTAGCCTCAAAACTGGCACACTGCTGCCTTCTATTGGTCAGAGACAGTCACAACACCAGCCCAGGTTCAAGGGGAAGTGAAATAGTTTCCATCTCTTAATGGCAGTCACATGATAAGAATCACATTGTATCCATGTAATGTCCACCTTGTAAGGGGAGGGAAACAGGGAAGGGAAGGCTGAGATGGTACAGGCCATCCGTCTCAAGCTACCACAATTCTGTGTACACTACACAAGTGTATAGTATTTTGACAGACTTTTCAAAATAGCCATCCAAAAGTCTACCAATGTATGCTGCCACCAACGACGTTTGAGATGCGTCTTTCGTTACTGCTTCACTAACAAAGTATGTTATCGATTTTTTTTTATTTTTGGCAATTTGATAAATGCAGATATAATCTTGGTTTGATTTTCATTCCTATTATTTTAGTGTTAATAACAGAAAGTGTATTTGTGTATTTAAAATTGATTTGCGTTTTTTGGTCTGTGAATTGTCTGTTTGAATTCCTTTATTTTGGCCACTCTAAGTAAGTAGCACAGTGTGCAGGGCCAAGGGGAAGAGAGGAATAGGAGAAATGGAGTGAGAGAAAAGGCCAGAAAGGAAACTGAGGGCAGAGAACCAGTGCCTGTAATTGTCATCTTAAGGATCTGTGACACGTAAATTTGTGAAGGGTTCCATATTAAAAAAAAATCTGAGCTTTATTCCACAAAGCAAGGAGGACACATGGTTTTGCAGTCAGAGAATCGATGCCATCAGAACTGAGCTGTGTTCTAGGAAAATAATTTTGTGTGGGACTGTAGATGATGGGACTGCAGAAGGTGTCTGCGATGGCAGTGATGCAGGTGAGGGGCCCGAGGCCTCTACCAGGGCACTGTGAGGGCATGGACTAGAGAGGACACTGGGAAATACTGCAGAGGTAGCATGCATAAGGGAAATGGCAGGTTTGGCACCTTGATGGTTTGTACCAGGTGACTGCAGCACGGGCTGTCAACTGAGATAGAGTGGAATGAGGGTTTCCTTGGGAAGAGAGAAGAGGGTGAGCCTGCTTTCACCCATCCCATCACATTAAATGAACGACTGAGACATCCACTGGGAGGTAAGTATCCAGTAGGATTTTTAATGTATGAGTCTGCAGTTCAGGAACAGGGTCAAGACTGGAAATAAAAAATTAAGAGTTGTTCACATGAGTGATAAAAATATTGAGGGAGACTATTCAGTGAATAAAGAATCCAGCACAGAGCCTAGGGAAAGACACATTTAAAGAACAGGTGAAGGAAAAGAAAACAGTAAAAAAGACTGAGCACTAGGCGTCATGATTACGAAGGTTCTTGGCAGCTATAAAAATCCAGCAATTCTCTGGACAATAATAAATGCATCAGTTTGTCCCACAGGTGGCCTAACCATGTGAAGCTTTATTTCAATGTGAGCTGTCTCTTGTTTCCTGATTTTCATAGTGGTCTAGCTGTAGTTCTTTTCATTGCAGCAGTCAGCTTCTGGGGCATATGCTGTGTGTCAGCAGTGTGTCCCACTTGTATTCAATTTGACCATAAAGCCCCTAACAGAGTAAATTGCAGCAAGCACAGCCCAGTGGCTGCTGGGTTGATTGTCCTCTAGCACCATATTGTGGGGGAATTTGTCTTTCTATTTGTGATTAAGTTTGGCTCATAGGGAACTCTGACAAAATGGTCTCTAAACTGAATTTGACATCAATGGCTAGTTCAAATTTTGCATCTACTCAGTAAGTTGGATACTTTGTTTGATAGGATTTAGAATGCTGAGTCAACCATACCGTTCTTTTTTAACCTCCTGAAAATTGTGATACTCTGTTGGTGTGTTTTAAAAATCAATAGCAATAGGGCCCTAATCAATAGAGAGAGTACAAGCTTCTCTCTGCCAGTGAAGAATTTAGATGCACAAGTATATTTTGATTTGGTAAATGGCTCTGAGGTGGTAATGCATTGACTCACTATTGAAACTGCTTGGTAATTTTCCAAATATCAAGAGGAAACAACTTGATTAAATCAAACCTCCACTTTTAATCCATTTAAAGCCTAATGCCTATTAAGGATTTGGGATGGGGAGTGGGAAATTTCTGAAGTAGTTCTGATTTAAAAACGAAAGCATGTTTTACAATTCTTCATATTCAGTCTCTAAGACAATTTAGATGCAAGAGTGAGTAGGTAGCAGAAAAGGCATACATTTGGATAATTCTTGGGAAACCTAGAAGTTAGAAAGCTATTTGGCACCCTTTTTTTAATGAACAATTACCATTTGGACTTGAAAAGCAGATGGTCTTCCAGATGGGGTATTTGCATTATACTTAATAAGATCCACTTAATATAGTGCAGGATCTTATAGGGTGAGCTAGCTAAGAACCGTTTCCTCTAGGAAGAGTTAAACACTTTTTTTTAAGGTTTTATGTAGATTACAACTTTATAGATTGTGCATGCACTCCCAGACTATATCTATATTAATTGAACCTGACACGTGTCATTACGGGACAATTGGGGCCAACACAGTCAGTTTTTTTTCTTTCTGACTTTGTTCTATAGGTGAAACTTCCAAATGAGAAAAAAAATATTCTTCCCAGCTAAAATATTCTAAGTCAAGAAATTATAGTACCAAAGTTTCAAAATGCAAGGATGCACAGGTTGAGAAGCATTTCGAGATGTTCCTCCTTTTCACCCTTGGAGATGAATGGCAGATGATAGTTGCTGTAATTGTAACCCATTTGTAAACACAAATAAGCTATGGATTCTCACTGAGTAAGATCGCAAAGACACAATTTTATATCCTCTGCTTGAGTTCAAGGACATTTTCCAGGCATCACAGAAGAGGACAATTGGGTAACCTGTTCCCTTAAAGTCCTTACCAATTCTCACTGATGCGTCAGCTCCTTTTGTCAGGAGCACAGCTCTTAAGTGTCTTTCTATCAATATGTTACATGGAATGAATTTTTAGCCAATGCAAGTGTATAGTTATTGTGGTTTCTTCTACTAATAAAATCATAGTCAATATTGTGAGGATTCTTGAAAACAAAAAACAAAAATAACCCCCTAGGTGGGCCTAAAATTTGCCTAGCACCAGTACCAACTTCTTTTCTTCTTTTAGAAAAATGAAACTTAATATGTAATTTGTTTTTCTTAATCAAGAAGTCCTAAAGTTCACTGCACCACTTTCTTATAATCTCTATTCTTTGAAGTTTGTCTAGTATATGGATTCTGGGAGTTCACTTACTGAATGTATTTGTCCCTTTGTTTGAGGTTTAACAGAGTTTCCCTAGGGGATTAAGCTCTGGGGAGGCTGTGAGTGGATGTAATCAACAGTCTTCATCTCTGTCCTGGAAAAAGCAACGAAGAATCAATGTGCCTTCTTCTCTGTGCTGGAGAGGCACCTACTCCTTCCCTGCAGGGTCACACTGAGAATGTGGAGACACTTCTTGGCCATTCATTCTCAACACAGGCAGAGGCAATTGAATCTGCCCACTTTGGGCATAGAGATGAAAGCATTTCAGTTATGTAGCTAAGCATTGTTTGATTGTGATGTTTAAAAGGTGCGTGAAAGCTTTAGGAATCTTTGCTTCTTAGTGGCCTGAGTGGTCTATCTCATTTATTAAAAACATTGAATATGATCTGTCCAAGAATGGGGGCTTCAAACAATAAGAGCTAAAGGGGGTATGGAAACAAGTGATTCAATTCGCCCCTTTCACATATGGAGAAAAATAAAAATGGATTCATTTTTTTTTCTTAATAGTTTTATTTATTTATTTTTTTGAGTTGGAGTCTCACTCTGTCACCCAGACTAAAGTGCAGTGGCTGCTTCCGGCCACTGCAGCCTCGACCTGCTGGGCTCCGGCGATCCTTCCGCCTCAGCCTTCCAAGTAGCTGGAACTACAGGTGTGCACTATCATGCCTGGCTAATTTTTGTTTTATTATAGAGATGAGGTCTCGCCAAGTTGCCCAGGCGGGTCTCGAACCCGCAGGTTCAGACAATTAGGGAAACAAAGGGGAAAGAGCTTGCCCATAGTTACCTAACCTTTAGGCAGCTAACTAATTTATGATTCCATATTTGCATGCAGGTGTGGATCGGGTGCGGTACCTCACACCGGTAATCCCAGCACTTTGGGAGGCCGAGGCGAGAGGATTGCCTGGCAACCTGGCGAGACCTCATCTGCACAATAAATCAAGAAAAATTAGCCAGGCATGGTGGCTCGTGTCTGTAGTTCCAGCTACGGAAGGCTGACGTGGAAGGCTGGCCTGAGTCCAGCAGATCAAGGCTGTGGTGGCCGTGAGCGTGCCACTGCACTCCAGCCTGAGTGACAGAATGAGACTTTGACTCGAAGAAGAAGGAGGAGGAGGAGGAGGAGGAGGAGGAGGAGAAGACAGGTGTGTTTAGTTTTAGTATAATAGTCCTTTTTCTTTGTAAAATCTTTGACTTTACATGTTAGAATTCTCATGTTCCAGCTCATCTTGAAATTATGGAACATCTGCAGAGCTATGATCTGTGTTTGGGCTTTGAATGTCACTGTCTTTTGTGCAGTGGATCATTCATGCCTTCCATACAAACGCTAACTCTTCCACTTTGTTTCATACTCAGCAACACAGTTCATATTCAGAGCAAAGCCAACAAGTTCTATGCAACTCCAGCTGTAAGGTTATTCCAGATTCCTACACAGGCCGTTCATTTGTTGCCATTAGCAAGGTTTGGATTAGACACTGAAGTAGTTGAAGGTTCAGGTTATTTATGATAACTGTCAACAGTTGATGCAAGAAGATGCCAATATCTGTTGTCAGAAGTTGAGCTGTAACAATGATCAGTAATGAATGAAGGTCAGGTTATGCCCTCGGGTGCAACCTACACAAACTCAGTGACTGGAGGAACTTTTCCCAGTCCACACAAAAGCAAAACAAGGGTCATTAACCTCCTGCATAGAAAACCTCAGGCTGTTTAGGAACTAGAAGTTGGAACATGCTTCAGATAATTTCAATTGAACAAATATTAAATATTCACTGTATGCTCAGCACTGTGTGAAGCCCTGTGGGGGAATAGAAATGAATACAGCAATGTCTCAAGGCTCGGGAGTTTACAGTAACAGGACTAAAAAGGGGGGGCACATGATGGTAGCACAAAGAAAGAGTAAGATAATTTTCTTTAGAGGCTTTTTTAAAGTACCAAAACATTGTGGCACGAAGACTTGAATTTGTAATCATGTAGCCACTGGTTCAATTTCTGAATTTGCCAATTATTATCAGTAAGAACTTGGGCAAGACCTTTAACGCTTCATGTCCTTTTTGCTCTTTTAAAAAGCCACCATAGGATTGTTGTACGGGAAAGAGTGACATTTCATAAATAAAATGCTTGTCATACAGCCTAATAAATTTGCTGGCGTTGGGAAGAGGGAGATTTTAGGTCTGATGGAGAAAGAAATTGAGTGAGAAAGAGGCTTTGTTAGTTTTGTCCTTGAAGTATTAACATAGAATGATAGAGAAGTAGCATTAAATAAGCCATAAAAACTTAAGAAGCATTCAAAGAATAGGTGGGCACTGGATGTGGTGGGTGAGGATATTTTTGAAGAGCCTTGAAAGCAGATTGGAAAGACAGAGCTTTAAATGTTTAGACAAAGGGAGATTGAGGAATAGAGGTGAAAGAGTTGCAAAGAAACAAGTGGACATTTCATAGGGGGGGCTGTATGTGATGCACAACCCCATGGTTTCCACCCAGGAATCCTGCTGATTTCAGTTTAGTGATTATTGAGATAGAGGAGTCTAGTTGCACTCAGATTCCACTTGAAGTGCTTGCAAGCTGGAGAGAAGGACACAGACGGTATGTAGACATACCCTTCTTGTGTTGAAAGTGCTCGCCAGCTGTGGGTGACCATGGCCATAGACCACATCATTCCTAGGATGGTGATGGGTTTGGCCAGTTGACTGAACACCCTACCATAAAGGGATACAGTGCAGTGGGAATCACCAGTCTCTTGGAGCAATGCTTTTATACTTACCATCCTTCCTGTCTAGGATCAGCCTAGTGTCATGGTGGGTATAAGAGCAATCATGATGGTGATGGGATGGGGAGAAGAGAGTCAGATTGCAGCAGGTGGGCCACACAGTTTTAGATATAAAACGTACCTGATTGTTTGTTGGAGCAGAAGTCCAGAGAAGGAATGTGATGTGTCTGTGGACACACAGTAGACAGGCAGAGTGGGAGCTGGAAGACAGGCCACTTGATTTATGGTTCAAGCTTCTTACTACCATAAGACACAACACACACACACACACACACACACACACACACACACACACACACACTCTCTCTCTCTCTCTCTCACACGTTTTGTTGTGCATTGTGAATACAGAGCTATCAATTCCAATTTCGTATTCACTTTATAAGACCCAGTTAAAATGCTTCTTGCTTTGAGAACTGTTCCATGAATTCCAGATGGTGAAAATCAGTGGTCCCATGTGTTCCATAGGACTTTGAATATATCTTAATGGTAGCACTTCTCTACATGCTCTTCTTCCCAACTAGCTTAACTTTTTATTTATCTTAAATGTGTCATCTCTCATTTCTTTAGGACTTACCTGGAATAGATGCTTATTATACATATGCTCATTAAATAAAGAATACATGCATAAATGAATGAACAAATGAATGAATGAGATAGATAAGGCACATGGTCATGAAACTCCTTCTTTGGGATCACAGATTAATCCTAATAATGTCCATAGAAGCAGTTTTTGTGTGTAGCATGTGAAATGTATTAGGCTAAATTCTATATCATGGGGTTGGATTTTATAGTTGAATACCTTGTGATATTTATGATGCGGAGGAAATTGTGACATTTTTATTGTTCAAAGGTAATGTTCTATGCAGATTGAGGGGACTTTTTGACTTTGTAATATGTAATGCTAGATGGATTTGAAAAGAAATTTAGAATTAGTAAGATTTTCAGGAAATAACTTTATGGCAGAGCGACTTTATTTACCATCAGATTATATTGCCCTTACCTTAGGGGCCATACAACATAAACCAGTGGCAAAGGTCATGCAAATTTAGCTTGAAATATGGATTAGTGAAGTTAGAGGTAATTTTATAAAGTTGCACAAATGTAAAAGCAGAGAGGAAACTCACCCAAATTAATTATCACGTTTTTGCATTTTAAGAAGATCATTGTTTCACATTTTAAAGTTTCTCCAATTGGAAGGCACTTTACAATCAAAATCAAAAGAAATGTACCACCCCCTAGGCAGAGGAATAAATTTTTATGTAATTGTCACAGAGTAGGCATATGGGAATTTAACCAAGTGTAAAAAGAATCTGTTCCTCTGATTGTCACCTCAGTTAATTTATTCTCATTGGTAGCACCCCATACAAATGAATTTTAACTTAAATTGGGATTTCAGGTTGTTGTTCTAAAGGACTTAGCAAAGATACACTTTGATGCAGCACTGGATGAAAAGTTATTGTCCATTCAAATGAGCAAAAATACAGACTTTTGGAATATAACCAGCAAACACTTGTTGGTAGAAGAACGACTCTCTTTCATAATTTATTGTAAAGTGACAATAAATGAGTGAATTATTCTCCCCAAAGACAAGGCATCCACAATTTAGTACGGTATTTTCGTCTTGGGCATATGTGGAAAAATTTTGTCTGTCACCCACTAAAGGAATGCAATTTAAAGCATTTGAAAATGTCAGTTTGTTCGGATCAAGTAATGGAATGCCAGAGTCAGGAGGGGTTGATGTGACTACCTTTCTGGTTATGAAGAACTATCATTTGGTAAGCAACCAAGTGTTCAAAATTCCAGCTAACTTTTGAGAGAAACCATTGGACATCTAGGGGCATGTGATCACTTATGGGAGTGGGTATGATATGCTGACTCTTGACCCCTAAAGACAGGTCCAAATTCTTGGGACCTGTGAATGTTACTTTATATGGGAAAAGAGTCTTTGATCAAATTAAAGGATCTTGATTAACTGGGTGGGACTTAATGTAATCTCAAGTGTCATTATGAGAAGGCAGAGGGACATTTAAGACAGAAGAAGAGAAAGTCACATGACAACAGAAGAAGAAGTAGAGAAGAAGAGGCTGTGAGCTCAGGAAGGCAAGGACTTCCTGAAACTGGAAAAGGCAAGAAACAGATTCTCCTCTAGATTATCCCTAGGGAGTGCAGATCTTGATGTTGGCCCAGTGGACCCTATCTTAGACTTCTGTACTCCAGGATAGTAAGAAAATAAATTTGAGCCACTCATTCGGTGGTTGTTGTTTTAAGCTGCTAATTCGGTGGTCACTTGTTATAGCAGCCACAGGAAACTCATACATTAAGGAAACAAAAAAGTCTAAATTAAACTAACTACACCACTAACCCAACCTAACTTAAACAACATTTAGCAGCAGCTGAGGTATTTTGCTAAATAGGAAACTAAATGCAATGTTTACTTTGCTATCTCATGATCCAGCTTATTCCTTAGACCTAACACTTAATGTGACTTACTTTTTCACAATGTTTTTCCTGCTTTCTGGATTTGAACTTTCCTCCTGGTTATCTTAGCGCTGACTGCTCAGGGTGAATCTTTCACTCACACATCCTCTCCAGGCACAGATTTCCTTTTGTGGCCTTGTCACACTCCTTTACCCAATCACAGGGAGTAGTATCGCCTATCAGCAACTTGGCGCTCACATAGTCTCTCCAGACTTCAGTTGAGAATTGAATACTCTTGTAAGGTGATTTTCAATTCTGATATCTATTGTCAACTGAGGAAGCACAAGTTTCTTACATTTGGGAAAGCTCTATTTCCTCTAAAGTGTTACAACCTGCAGGCTGGCCATCCCTCAGGTGGGGAAGTATAGTCTCTTGTTTAGCTGAGAGTAAGCACTTTGAGGGAGAGGTAAAGGGAACAGGAATTTATGCTGAGTTGGAGAGCCAAATATACATATTTAGTAAGCTACAAGAGGAGCCACAAATATTTATGAAAGGAGAAATGTGCATGTGTACAGTTGAACTTCATGCCTCTTTGTGGGTCACGTGTTCAAAAACTGGTGGTGCTAGTATGATCCTAGGGTAGAGTTTTTGGCTCTCTGATGTCAAAAGGTGAAGCAGAGGACGTGAAAACCCTCACTGTTGGCCAGGCCATGTTTCCTGCTTTTGGCCCCCTCCTGTACCTTGGAGTGGTGAATCTCCTCTTTCTCGCTCTCTAATTTACTTTCTAAATAAACTATACTTTCTAATCTAAAAAAAAAAAAAGAAAGAAAACTCTCACTGTGCATCCTCCGTAGATTGGCCAGAACAGCTCCATGGTCAAGAAGGAGTGCTGGTCAGTTGCTGTATTGAAACCACAAAAGGGAGGGTCAGCATTCAGGTGGTTGGGTGAAATCAGTGGTGGAATGAGTCTTTCAAAAGGGCCAGGAACTCAGTTTTTAAGGCTTCTCTGGGGTTTCCTTGGCCAAGAGGGGGTTCTTTCAGTCAACGGGGGGCTTAAAATTTTATTTTTATTTTTCACAGTTATTCCAAGACATAATGATGTTCGGATGATTTCCCTGAAAGTCTCATAATAGCATCTTGCTCTTTTGGGACTCTTAATTGACTATTAACAGATCCTCCACAATGGCCTAAGTACACCTGACACCAGACTAGTAATCATTATCTGCCTTGTGATAAAGGACCTTTTCCATTTGTGAAGTAGGCTCGGGACCCTAATGCTTCTTGGGTATATACTCAAGCAGCCAGCCAGCCTCCTCCAGGGAACCAGAGGGAGATCTTGTGAAAAGTATCTCTGCACACATTTAATTGGATGATTTTGTGTTGCCTTTGTTTTATTCCTTATTTATTTCTTGCAGAAAATGTTGGTTTCCTTCCCGGGTCCACTCTAAATGTTATTATGTTACAAATGTTGATTGATGGGTGAGCAGGTATGAGAATGATGGATGGTTTTTATGGTCAATAGTAATTTACAGAGTGAAAGTCAAAATCCAACAAAGAAGACAGAAACCACTGCATTTGGAACAAAGAAAATTTCCTATAGGGAATATGTTACATAGATTATGAAAAGCTAAGAAACCCTGAGGAGCCCTGAAGTGTCCTAGAGATTAGCAACAGCAAAAAACCTAGACTGCAGGAACCCAGTCAGAAGGTATCACCCCATGGGCTGGGCCATCGAGGAAATGGTACTGCTGAGTAAAGTGTCCACAAGTAATATTCCCGGGTCAACCCAGCAAGAGGCGACTGAGAGGGGAACTGTAGGGACTCAGGCTGCCGGGACCAGCTGCCCTGTGACATAGACCAGAGCAGGAAAAACACTGGGAATGGACATAGGGTATCCAGGACTATCGGACACATGAATATGTTACCCTGGTTTGGAAGTAAATGCTTCTAATTTCAGTGAAGTAGTCACAATTTTGGTGTGGTAGGCAAGGATACCTCCTTAAAACTTCTTACAAGGAGTTTTTTTTAAAAAGATAAGTTAACTGAGACTTGAGGAGTCAGTCTCCTGGTTAAAAACCTACATATGATTTTTCAGACCTGACCATGGTCAATGACAAAGGTCTACCTGGCAGGCCTTGTGAGGGGAAATCTACCATCACCACATCAAACTTGGTGCATGGCCAATGCATGTCTGTCTCTGCAGGGTCAAGAATTCAGGCCCCTGGCTGGTCTTACTCTTTGCATTTTTTCATTCCTAGCCTAGGTTTCATTTTTTGGTCTTCTTTAGGCTCTTCTGCTGAGGCCTCCCTATTGGGAGGGAGAAAAACCTTGAGGACACTCTTCCCTATTGTTACTCAGTTCTTAGTGTTTTCCACTCTGATCATTTCCTCTGATCCCAGGTCCATACAATGGATGAAGACATGTTTGGAGCTCCCTCAACAGATGCCCCCATGTCTGTAGTAACCCACTTGGCCCTTGATGGTTGTGTTACTGACTCAGCGGGCTTTACCCCCCAGTTGGGATTCTTTCCTGCTTAGTGTTGCAAAGCCAAAATATGAAAGTGAAAGTGGGTGTCAAGCAGTGAAGGCAATGGCTAACAGAATGGACACGTGTAAGCATGGGTTGCAAGTCAACTTCTCACCATGTTTGGGATGAGGGGTTAAAACATAGGTGTCTTTAGTGAAGGGTATGGATATTAAAAGCAAGAGGAGGATTATTCATGTTTATTCTGGAAATGGGGCAGAAATTTTCCTAGAATTATGGTATGCTCTTTTTCTCTGTCCTTTTTTGGTCTAGCATTTCCTGTCATGGCTGCTGAGGGCTGTGTCATTTAGTGTGGAAAGTGTACTATAAGGAGGTAAGAGGTTCTTCAGTGGTTGAGTGAGTTGCCATCTTTGATCCCATCAGTTTTTGGTCTGATCAAGAGGGGAGTTTCTGTCCACAGGCCTTTCTGTATTTTAAAGATAAAACTGGGTTAGATCAAGGTAGAAATTCAGCTATGGCATGTAGGAGTTACACTGGGTCACAGCTGGACCCCTTCATGGGAAAGGGTGAGGGATGGGAGAGGGTGTTGGTGCTTCCTCCAGTTTTATCTGAGAAGAACCTGAATATATTCTCATGAGACATCTGCCATGCCATTGATTATCAGGTTTATCCAGCTAGAGGATAGACAGGATGAGCTCGCCTTTTCCCCCCGGGCTCTTCCTGGCCTTGCCTCATAAAGTTGTAGGTCTAAGAGGTCTGATATTCCAGAGAAAAAAGTCTCTATTTGGGAATATATAAACAGCTCTTTGTTCCTCATGTTGGAACACTGAAATATTTTTCAAGCCTCAAAGAAGTAATTAGGATTTATTTTATTAATTCAGTACTTTCGTATATTTGTTTCTTACTATAAAGAAATGTAGATGACTATCAAATGAAGGAATTATAGATGTTGATGCTATGAAGCCACTACATGGGTAATCAAAATAACCAAGACCCAAAGGACTTAAATACTTTTTGAATGCCATTTTTTTGCTTTTATTCTACTGTGAGGAACATTGATACCATGGGGTGGCACACAACCTTAAAAAATAATGAAGCTGCATTACGAATATCTGATTCAAAAGAAGGTGAAAGTTGCCCAGCTTGTTAATAGCTTTCATCAGTTTAAACTTTTTCTGGCTTCTAAGATCTGGAAAATTATGCCAGCCTTCAAATGAAGCCAAAGCTACTGGCTTTGTGGAATTTTCCCTCCCTCCACCTCCTCTTTTCTCTTTCTGCTGGATTTTGAGTACATACATCTCCAGGTTTTGAGGAGATAATTAGGTAATGAAGTGTTTTGGTTTGAAAGATCACTTTGTTGGACTAAAGAAGACATGGAGCGGGGAAATGCATACACAAAGTTGTGGGTGGTCTCAACAAAGGTCTTTCTTTTCTACTTTGCTTAATTAGATTCCTAAGAAGTTGAAAGCAAGATTTTCTGCAGATAAACCATAGGGCAGATGAGTGCCTTAGGAAAATTGATAGTTGACTAGGGTGGGCTGTGCTGTTTCTGAGAACAAAGAGAATTTCATGTAGAGAATTTGTTACTTAGATGATGAAAAGCTAAGAAATCACATGGAGGCATGAAGTTTCCTAAAGATTAGCAATAGAAGGAAGCCTGAACTGGAGGGACAGAATAAGGAACTGGCTGCCATTGCCTGGGGTGTCTTAGGGCAGAAACTGGAGCTGCAGCAAGCTAGTCTTTTGGGGGCTGGGCCATGGAGAAAGTTCTTAGTTAGTTATGAAGATTCGTTAATTAGTAGTTCTTTACCTGAAGAGTTTTCAAGTGCTTTTCTGTTTCTAAGTAATATTCATTAAAGCTATGGTCCTACCAGGGTCTCCATATCTGCATTAGGCATTCATTCATTCATTCTTTCACCAACACACTCCTATCAAGTGCTTAAGCAATTTTAGAAACTGCTTTGTGCTAAGAAAACAGCCTTTGGCTGTCATCAGACTGTACTTGTCAGGGTTTTCCAGTGAGACAGAACCAGTATAATATATGAAAGGGGGTAGGAGGAATTGGCTCACATGATCACAAAAGCGAAGTCCCACAATAAGCCAACTGCAAGCTGGAGAACCGGATGAGTAGGGAGTAGCGTGACTCAGTCCAAGTCACTTTATTATAGATATTCATCAGTGATCAGTTTCAATCAAGACCTGATCTTGGAGATGCCTTTCTAATTCTTCTCCACTTGTAATAGAAGCCAAAGAAAGGCCTCAACTACGACCAGCTTGTCCGTGCTCGCAAGCAGCAGTCGTAGGGATGGCTGCCCTTGCTCATCTTGGAAAAGGTTTGATTTGCTCCTCCAAAGCTAAATCAGCTGAATGAGTTTGGAGAATACTTGAGTATCTCATTCATGGACACCAAAAGATAGATCAGAAAAGCTCTGCCCTGAAACCCCCATCACACATTGATTCTTGTGCCCATAGGGTTTCTTTGCACACTTAGGAGATATCCTACCCTTGATGATATCTTCTTTTCATGGCCATTAAAAAACAAACAAACAAACAAACAGAGCACAAATTAGTAGACTTTGATCCAAACTCCTGCACCTTTGTGTACAAATATTTGGTTTTTAGTCCTTTAAATAACCACTTTTAGCTCAGGCTCCTTGCTTCTTCAAACCCTCCTCTACAGATTCTCTAAATACTCTCCAAATAGGACTGCATACTCCACCTCCTTGACTTACCATGGAGCTATATCTTTTTAAACTCATCTTACACTGAAAGCATTGCGAAGTCAAAAATATTAATACCCCAGACTACCAAACATCACAGCTTAGCCTAGCCTACTTTAAATGTGCTCAGAGCACTTGCAATAGCCACAGTTGGGCAAAATCATCTAACACAATGCCTGCTTTATAATAAAGTGTTGAATATCTCGTGTAATTTATTAAAACTGTACTGAAAGTGAGCAGCAGAATGGTTGCATGGATATTCAAAATATGGTTTCTACTGAATGCATATCACTTTTGTACCATCGTAAAATCAAAAAAATAATGTTAAGCCATCATAAGTCAGGAGCTGTTTGCATAACCCTTTTTAGAATCCTCAGTCAGGGAGTTCAGAAAGATGAAAAAAGAGAAAGCGATGTAAAGTTTATTTTTCACAGAGGCTTTTATCCTAACAGAGGAGGCAGTGCTTGAACATTTGTGATGTGGTGTGGTTCAATGAATATCTTACGCTGGCACTTTGGATCCAACTCAATTCATCATACATTTATGGTGCCAGATGCAGATTTAAAGAAGAAAAAGATCTTGTACTCACGGAGTTCACAGTCTCATAAAAAGACAGATACCTGAACCAATACAAACTCTTTGATCAACAGCGTCTGGTAGGGAGATTGATGATGACTAACCTGTGTCTAGGGGTGAGGTGTTGGACAATTGGATGTCACAGCTAGGTTTCTAAGATGGAGAAAATAAACATCTATTCTTTGTTTTTGGCCAGCTAGGTGCAAACCTCGCCCAGTGGCCCCCCCCCACCATCCTGCCTTTTCTGTGACGAGCTCCTCACCCTTCAGGCCTCAGTGGGAATCTTCTTTGCAAGGTTATCTGACCTTTTTTTGAATAAGCCCCTGGAATCCTTAGTACTGCCCACCAGAGCAGGTGGTGTTTGCCTCCTAGCCCGTATCACAGTGCAGAACAAATCATTAGTATTTGGGGGAGGGGTCTCTCGCTAGACAGTACGTTTTCTCAGGATAGAAATCATCATGTCTGTTTTGGCTGTATCCCAAGAACATACCAGAGTTCTGGGTAAGAAATAGGCATTCAATCAATATTTGTTGAATTATTGAATGTATGTAGCTTTTACTGTGGGAATGAAGAAAAAGCTTAACTTTGCTTGTACTTCCTCTGTTGACATAGGGATGGTATCAGATGATTTATTAGTTACTTAGATGATATCAGATGATTTATTAGTTACTTAACCACTAATTGATGTAGTGCTTGTAAGATACTCTAGGATGGACCTTATACGTTTATATGTGCTATGTGAGATTTCATATGAGGTTGTAGGAGGTGTTGATTTTTTTTTAATAAGAAAGCATTAAAAAAGCTTTTAAAAAAATTCACAGCATGGTAAATATAGCTTTCAATGACTCTTTATTTTCTATCCCATCTAGTCTAAATTCTTCCCCTTGATATTTAAGGCTTTCTAAAATCTGACCCCTCCTCTATTTGAACTTATTTTCCACTATTCCTCCATATGCAGTTTACAGTGTAGACAGGTCCTGCTGGGTGCTCCCATGTCAAATTCACACCTGGACATCTTTTTGGATGTCCCGCCACTCTTTATAGGGGACTATTCTCATTCTTTGACTTCACTAACTTTCACCAAATTCCTTCTATGCCTAGCTTGTCTTCACCCTCCCGGCTGCTAGAGGCTCAGAATTCCTCTCTCTGCTGAGGGTTTCATGAGTCCAGTGACTCAGTTCTCAATTCTTCTGTGTCCTACAGTGTTTAATGTGGGCTCATGTGTCTTGGATTTACTTGCCCATCTGATTAGCTGTGATTTTTCTTATCTGTAAAATAGAGCTAGTACATCACTCACCGATGAGAGAGAGAGAAAAAAACACTTCGAGTAGCTGGTGTGGCAGTGAGGCTGGTTCCCTTTTCTCCTCTGTTTCTGCAGTGACAGCCCAGGGCTAAGCACAATGTAATGCTTAACAAATGGATTTGTTTGGCTGATTCATAGTGGGGGGAATAAGATGTAGTTTGCAAAAGTAATTGAGTAAAAACCAGAGAATGTGCTACAACTGAAATGAAGGGGAAAAGTTTTATTTTCTCTCTTATGCTCTGGGCCAGAATACAGAAGATCATTTTATCATTTTATGCATGAAGAACATAATTTTGAAAGTGATGTGAACAAAGAATTGTACATTTATAGAAAAAATATTTTGCACAACTTTATCTTGAGTAAGTATCACTAGGTCTTTTAGAAGGCAAAGGGAAACTAGCCAGTTAACCAACCTTATGTACTTTACACAAATCAAGGTCCCAGACTGAGGATCACAGGGAGTAAAACATATTGGACATCGAGAACCAAGTGGGTTAAATGATGGGAGGTAGTTCTCAGGACGTTCACCTGCCAAACTTCCTGAACTTCTCTTAGTCTCCTTTGCCCTTTGCATGTGTGTGTGTGAGAACTGAATCACTGGACTCATGAAACCCTCAGAGGAGAGAGGAATTGCTGAGCCTCTAGCAGCCGAGAGGGTGAAGACAAGCTAAGCGTAGAAGGAATTTGGTGCATGTGCACACACACAGGTGCACACAGATAATACACATGAAGACACACAGTTACACACAGCTACCCACATACACATGTGTGCACACAGACACATGCACGCAGACACACAGACACATACACCCATATACACACATGCAGATATGCATAGATACGAAGATGCACATGCACACACATAAGTCCACACACACATATAGACACGTGATGACAGACACACACAGAGATACACATGTCCACACTGACAACACATACACACGCACACACACACTCACGCGCGCACACACACGCACACACACACACACAAACACACACACACCCTTTACTTACCTCTTTGGTGCAGGAACACATTCAGGCCACCAGGTGTCACTGCGTGAACCGCGCTGGACATCTCTGGGCGGGAAGCGGGGTGGGCAGCCGGTCGCTGTCACGGAGCCACTTTCTAGATGACCTTTAATGAAAGCAGAACTGCCAAAGTAGCTTGACAGCAAATTTTATTAGTAACAGAAAATCCATCATGAGGCTTACTATAGAATTGCACCGATTAGATTCTCTTATCTGAGACGGTCACAGTGAAAACAGCTAAAGAAAAGAATCAAAAATTGGCCACTTCACCGGGCTGCTATGAATGGGAGGAAAAGGGCAATTTGAAAAGGCTTGGAGTCTTGTATGCATAGGAGTTTTAGAGAGGGGAGGGTGAGTGTACCATAGGCTGATAAGGATCTTTATTTCAAAGCAGGTGGGGGTGAAGCCAGTCCCTTGGGTCACGTGCTGCATGCTGACATCAGAGGATGCTCCAGGAGCCAGTTCCTCAGACCCGCCTCTGTGCCTCTATGTGCAGCTCGAACAATTACCTCATTCCCTCCTGTGCAACCCGCATACTCAATAAGCCTTCAATATGCAGTCTCATGCCAACAGGACCTTTCACAAAGGCAATCTGCACATTTCCAAAATCAAAGGCAATTTGGGTAAATGGCTTGGAGTGTCATATGGCGTAAAACTGTGAAAGCCATGATGTCTGCAGGCATTTTGTAAAGGCAGAGCCTTCAAGGGGGCACCTTTTTTGCCTAAGAAGTGGCTTCCCTGTTGTTTATTTGTAGCTCATATAGGAGTTGCAAATGGTCAAAGGGATGGTGTCAGAATGTCCACCGCTTTCTGGAATCACATAGATTGTCAGACTACTGGTTTAATAAAGGCTGGATAACAGGGTGTTAGACTTGGAATCCTCTAAAACGGGTTTTGGTTGATTTAAGCAGAACAGAGAATTATCGAGGGGATATTGGGAGTGTGGCCGTCAAGGCTCTGAAGATGGGTGGGCACCCAAGGTGGCCAAGCATGGAGACGTGGCTCTCCTCACTCCACAGGAATGTTCTCGAGAGCACCCTGCCACTGTCACTCATGGGTATCAGGTCTGACTGTTAGCCTCGAAGCCTTTGAGGTTGATGTCAGGCATCACCTTGGAGAATCCTCTGTCCTCCTTTTCCATTCAGTCCCTCACTCCAGCATGAGAGCCCGCAAGGTTGTGGCCTTTGCCCTTCAACCAGGAAGGTAGAATCTGGACTCTCAGTTTCCTTGATGAGAGGCTGGTTGGACCATGCAATGAAAGTTGCCCAAAGCTGGGGGAAGGGTTTGGACCATGGTCTGCTGAAAAGCCACAGGCATCCATGGAGACTGTGGGGACAGATTTGAAATGGAGAACCATCTATGTGTGGATTCAGAAGGGTGCTGGGTGGATTTGAACTTAAGGTGAATGTGTATGCCTGTTGACCGATGAAAGACTCTTTTTTCTCAAGCATTCATTCTTAGGGACATATCCAAGGGCTGTAGCCGGGCACCCCAGCATAAGCCCCCATGCTGCTGCTGCTCTCTGTTCCTACCACATCCTGGGATACAACCTGGTCACAAAGATCCTACACAGCGGTGTGCTCTGAGCCATGTCTGGCCTCTGTCTGCCACTTCTGTGCTCATATGCTTGACCTCCCTCCCAGCATCCCTTGCAGGATTCCCTGGGCATTTAGTGTCCTGACCTCCACTTTGGCCAACTCCAAGATGTTGCCTGTTGATGAGCACTATATTAGAATCACGTGGGTGCTCTCAAGTTTGGTTAAATCAGAGCCTCTGGAAGAGGCATGGGCTCCAGACTTCATGCAAAGCTCCCCAGGTGACACTTAGCAGGCGGACTTTATGGTTTAAAAAAATCTGTGACGTATCTGCTGATGTAAGAAACATGGTGGACACAACTTGTGTCCACTGTGGTGACATGAAGTGTCTGGGGGCATCTCAGGACCTCCTCGGCATTCAGAGCCTGTGAGGCTGAGTGAACCCTTTCTGAAGTGCTCGCCCACCTCTCTCTCTCCAGCTTTCCTTTCTGAATCCTCCCTCCCCTGTTCCAGCCTATATCAGGCTTTTCTCGGAACTGTTGTCAGACTCACCTTCATTTTACAACGTTGCCTGTCTTTGGATTCGCCATCCACTCTGCATACCTTAGGCTTTGGTTGGATGTGTATCTCTGTTTAACTTTCGCCTTCAAGAAGCCTTGTGATCTATTTTTTTTTTAGTAGGAGTCTTACTTTGTCGCCCAGGCTGGAATGCAGTGGTATTCTCATGGCCACCCCAGCGTCAACCTGCTGGCCTCTGATGATGCTTCTGCTTCAGCCTTCCAAGTAGCCAGAACTACAGGCATGCACTATCATGCCTGGCTAATTTTTGATTTATTGTAGATATGAGGTCTTGCCAAGTTGCCTGGGTTGGTCTTGAATCCGTAGGCTTAGGCAACTCACTTGCCTCGGCCTCCCAAAGTGCTAGGATTACAGGCTGAGACACTGAACCCAGCTAGCCTTGTGATTCTTATATGTCATATTTTAGCCTTTGGACTGCTAGATTTTTGATGTCAGGAATTTGGTTTATACCTCTTTGTAGACCTTTCAAATCCCGGTATATAGTTTCACCTTCTTGCTTAGATGAATACATACTCAATGAATGTTTTCAGTCATTTGTGGTTATGGTTTGTCTTATAATTGAAGGTTTACTTCTCCGTATTAAAATACCTTACATTACATGTGTACAGGAATAAGACATTACACACAACTTTTGAGACTCTTAATAATAGCTTAGGCAGTAAGGAATATAAGATGATGATGCATGGCTGGGCATAATGGCTCATGCCTATAATACCAGCACCCTGGGAGGCTGAGGTGAGAGAATTTTCTGAGACCATGGGTTCAAGACCAGCTGGGCAATTTGGAGAGACCTCATCTCTACAATAAACCAAAAAATTAGCCGGGCGTGGTGGCACTTACCTGTAATTCCAGCTGCTTGGAAGACTGAGGTGGAAGGATCGCCTGAGCCCAGCACATCGAGGCTGGGTGGCCATGAGCATGCCACTGCACTCCAGCCTAGATGACAGAGTAAGACTCCGACTTAAAAAAAAAGATGGTACAGATAAGTATAGGAAGGGAAGCCAAGGAGTATTTTATTGCTATCTGTAAATGTCACAGCTACAGTTTCATGGGTCCTTTCATGGGCCTAACAGAGTATTCAGTGTTCATGTACATTATGCATGGAGGAAATGCCAGGAGGTTGGTATTATTATTTCTATCTTATAGTTAAGACTCAATCAACCATGACCAGCAGTTGCAGTTATATATTTAGTGGCAGAGCTAAGCTTCAACTTCAAGTTGTGTATGCTTCTTCATGATGCCTTTGTGTGTGTGTGTGTGTGTGTGTGTGATTTGAAATAAATTTATCTGAGTGGAAGTCAGACAGAACAAAAATTCCATGTGTGCATGTGATGTTGGAGACACTATGCTAGGACCAGTTCCGGTGAGGAATGGTCACGGGTGGATCAAACTAGAATGAAGGAACAGGGGCCTGGACAAGATGGGGTAAATCCCTGTAGAGGTATTTGCCAAAGCCCAGCCTCTGTTATATAGAGAATGCTATTTATGTGCAGATGGATGATTTTTAAAAAAATTACTGCTGTTTGTTGTTATCCCTTGTGCCCTCTGTAAGAGAGTTGAGCAGGCACCTGCTCTCTTCCTGACAAGTGTGTAGCTTTCATGATCACGTTTGTCGACAGACTTGCCCCATGGAGAGGACAAATTGGATTCAGGACCAGACCTCCATGAGGCTGTGTCTCCAGGTAGCTGGGGGGAAGCTGTCTGGAAAAAAAAAAGTGATTCCCAGCTCACTGGGCCTTCGCAGCCCCAGAGCGAGAAGTGTGAGGTGGACTCACTTGAATGTGCCACCAGCTTGTCTCGTCTCTGGGTGACACTGTTGGACAAGCATGGAGGATAATGACTCATTTCTGTGTTCGTGTCCAGATAATAACTCTCACTTCTTAATAACTTCCCTCTGGCCATCGATATCTCAAATGCAATAAAATTTTGTGAGCTGGCAGATGATGTTTTAGTTAGATGTGAAGCAATTTTGCCAAATCAAGATATAGAAAATGCAGGGCATAGTGCTATCTTGAACCACATGTAGAGATGGTCTAAGAAATAGGACTTAGAACAGGGAGGCCTGGAGTTCCAGGAGAGGGGTGGAATTCCAGGAGAGGGGCAGAGTTCCTTTTTCCCTATCTTTATTTCTAACTAAACTTATTGCTGTTTGAAAGGCAGGCCTTCACCTGGGCTGCCTACGTGTAGGTTCTGCGTGGAAGGCTGTACAAGGAGGTCGTATGTGGAAGGACACAGCAGAATGCAGAGACACTTTGCTCTGGGGCAGGAAGAACCTTTGCCTTCAGCTTGAGACCTGGATGCTTTTCTGTTTTCTATTGCCGTCTACCAGCCAGACCTTAAGCAAGTCTTTTAACATCTCAGATCTCAGTTTTCCCTCTGTACAATCAGTTACAAAATCACCAAGCCCCCTGCCTACTCAGAAATTCTATGCTTTTTTGCCCCCTTCAAGTGGTAAACCTAAAAGTTAAAAAAAGTAGGACAAATAGTAAACTTGAGAACCAAAATCCAAATGGCAGTTAAGAGCTCAGTGGACAATGTGGTCCTTGTGGACTAGTTGATAGTTCATGGAAAAGTTTCAGCCTCAGCTATACTCTCAAGGAGTCCAGACCGAGTTCTTGGAGTGAAACTTCTAGAGTTCAGACAGAGAGAACAGTCAAGAGAAAAGGATCTGAATAAGCAGGTGGTCTTTTTCTAAGAGTGAGAAGGTCTTTGTCCTGCTAATGGAGTGTTTATATCACTTCTCTTTCTCTCTCTCTCTCTCTCTCTGTCAGTTCTTCAGAGTACCCTGAAAATGTTTCTAGCATGTGGTTTCAGCATCCTTAAGAAAAACATCAATAGTTCTCAAATTATACAGAGAATCTAAAAATTATGGAGCAACTTCTACTTATTACTGTACTTGTGACAGATAATATATTCATCACATTCACTTGCATGTAGATATTAAACTCTTCTAAAGACATACAGCGATTCATCCAAGTTCGTGTAGCAATTATGCAAGGTTCTCTGCCCTTAGTCATAAGAACTTAGTTAAATGTGCTCCTGAGTCTGTCTATATTTTTAATGATCATTTCATTTCCCTCATTAAGCATTTGGGTTGCTCACTTGAAACCTCCAAATTGATAATGTTCCTCTCATCTTTATGTGGTATTCGGGGCTACACGGAAACTCCTCAAAGTCAGAGCAATGCCTCTAAAATGCACCTACTCCAGTCAACGGATCTCCTAAATATCCAGGGTCAGTCCCCCAAGCCCAGAAGTGACTCCTGCACATCTAACAATGCCCCGTCCGTTTTCACCCTTCCCAGGAAATAAGAGCAGAAGAACAAAAGAGCTGCAAGGTTTCCTCCTGATGATTCGAAAATGAAATAAGCTTCATAATGGTTCTGGACTGAATTGCATTTTCCTGAAATCTATATGGGAAGCCCTGATCCCTAATATGTCTGTATTTGGAGAAAGGGCCTTAGAAGAGGTAATTAAGATAAAATGAGGTCATAAGGGAGGTGGCCTGATCCAGGGTGACTGGCTTTACAAGAAAAGGAGACCCCAGGGATGCCTGTGCACAAGAAAAGACCACATGAAGACACAGATAAAAGATATGGGTTCTTGGATTGCCAGGCCATCTGCAATCCAAGGAGAGCAGCCTTGGGAGCAAGTGGTCCACAGACACCTTGATCCTGAACTTCTGGCCTCCACCACTGTGAGATCAATACATTTCTGTTGCTTAAGCCACTCAGTCTGTGGTATTTAGTTTTATGGCAACCTGAGTAAACTAATATGATAACAACAGAAGAAAACTGATCAGCCTAAACAACAACAGCAACAACAACAAAACACAGCAGAATGGATGTTGTTTAAAATTGTTAGGAAAACCTTGGAAAAATATTCTACCAAAGCTGACAGTTCTTTTATAGAGGGATCACAGACCAGTGGGACATGAAACAAAAGAACAAGGACCAGAGCACTCCCTCATGCTGTACGTTATGGCATTTGCTAGTACGACATCCAAAGGTGAACAGCCACATAGATGATCCTGGATGATGCTAACTGAAGGGAAGTCATCAAGAATCAGGGTGACTTGGGCTTTCTGACTAGCACTGTGCTCCTGCCTGCAAACCTGCTTCTCAGCAGAGATTACAGCACAACACTGGAAATACACTTTTCCAGGGTGACACATCTTCAGTGAAGAAGTTGTTTGAGGCCTCTGCTCTCAAGACACCATGCTCAATTCTTGAGAGGTTTAATTTGCTCCTTGGGTGCTGAACAGCCCATAGACGAGAAAGGAGTGTGGGATGGCGCCGACTCAGGGAATGCTTTCTTTCCCCCTGTAATCCAGATATGAAACTAGTTTTATCTGTTGTGTGGCAAAAGTGACCATAGTTGTGCCCTTGGTCATTTTGATGGGATAAAGCCACAGGCTAGAGAATGTTCTTAGCTCTTCTATACTGAACAGAGCCTTTTGGTCAGGTTTAGCTGCTAGACAGTGGTTGTCTCACTTCTAGGATTACTAGCAACTTCAGAGCAATTCCTGTTGAAGGACTTTCACCAATATCCCACAACATTGATATCTGAGGTTCTTAGGACATTTAAGGAGAGAAACAAAACAAAACAAAACTCGCTACCACCACCAAAGCAATGACATCTTACCAAGGAGTTTATTCAAACCATACAAAATCCTTGGTGCACAGAGACAGAAAAATAGCATATACCCGTTTCAAAGAAAGATAAATGAGGAGTGAAAAATAAGAAGGAAAGAATGAAGGAGAAGGAAGGAAGGAAAGAAAACAAGAAAAGAAAAAAGGAAAGAAGAAGAACACAAAAGGAAGAAAAGAAGAAAAGAAGAAAAAAGGAAGGAAGGAAAAGGAAGGAAGGAAGGAGAGAAAAAAAGAAAGGAGGGAGGAAGACAGGCACATAGGCAAGCAATGGGGTCTGGCAGGAGAAGACTGTGCATTTGACATGCGTGAACTTACATTTACAGCAAATACTTTGATACTATAAGCCATGGAGAAATAATGGACTCTTCTGAAGTAGAGCTAACTGGTCTACCAGTCTCTTCTTAATTAGATTGGACAGGACGAGGCCACATGGGGTGGGAAAGAGGCAAGGGTCCAGGCTCCCTTGAGCAAGGTTTGGATCCTTATTGTGGTTTAGTCATTAAACTCTTTCACCAAGCTCTAGTGAAAAGGCTTGAATCCCTGCTTCACCATTTACTAGTTTTGTGGTCTTGGGCAAAAATTAGATGAGACGGGCAACCCTCTTGGGTCCCCTTGCACATTGGGAGCTTTTGTGCCCTTTCAGTAAAACTTAAAAAAAATAAATAAATAGGATGAGACTATCTGCCTTCTAGCCTCAGGTACTGTGTGTGTATTGGTAGCCTGAAACTTGGTAGCCATATCATTTGTGACTCACCTTTCAGGAGTGTCTCTGTGGTGCAGGTGCTATTCGCACCTGGCAACTGTGTGTATTCACTAGGAATCACTGTTGTCCCAGCATTTGTGGTGTTTGTGTAATGATAATAATAATGCTATGTATAGCCAGGAATGTTCCCTGACTGTTTGCCACTCTGCATGTAAAGTTCTAGGCGACTTATGCATTTTATTTTATTTTTTCTCAAAAAATAATGTTCATGCTAGTTTGAGAAAATTGAGGGAGAAACATTAAACAGCTTGACCTGTCTTTGCTACTGATAGATGGTGGGCCTAGGATTTCAGACCAGGGACTCAGACTCCAGAGTCCCTCATGCAAACAGCCCTACTGTAGTTCACTCTTGCTCCAACTCAAAGTGGAGATTGTAATTAATTCTGTATGCCTTTTCCCCCAGCTAATGATTTGGATAATTGTTTTTCACTTAATGGTCTCATGATGTCAAAACTTTTGTCCCAAATTCTCTTGTTTTTAGTAAATAAGAGGGGTTCCCATACCCACAGATTTGAGTTTCAAAAACCCTACTGTAGGATTGATGTGTGTGTGTGTGTGTGTGTGTGGGGGGGGGGGAGAGAGAGAGAGAGAGAGAGAGAAAGAAGAGGGTGAGAAGAGGGGGAGAGAATTTTCACTTTCTTTTCCTTTTCCTGACATTTGTTATTCTACCGAGAGTCATAAGATGGGTACTAGGATAAAGATTCCAAAATGGTCTCTGAGACGCAAACTGGAGTGCGCGACTGTGGCTCTCCCTTTGTGGGGCACTGGAGCTTGGTGAAGATGTGTAAGGCAGTGCCCTGTGCCTCAGGAGGATGTGGAGGAAAAGAGGTCCTTCCAGCATTGTCCCAGGACATTGGGTCTGCATACAGTGACATATTTACTGAAAACTTACCTTCTGTTATGCAATGTACATGATATCCTTGATCTCACAACAAAACCTGGACGTTGGAGATACTTTCTTCATTTGTAGAGGTGAAAACCAAGCCTCAGAGAGGTTGTAACTCTGTTGAGAATTCAAAGCTCATAAATGGCAGAGGCCAGTTATATCTAAAGTTGGCATAAAACCAAGGTCTAGTTGAAAATATAGTATCCATAAAGGGCTGAATTGAGACCCTAGACTCCAAATTAAGCAGAAGTGAGTAAAGTTCTTATTAAGTCTTAAGCTTTTCCTTTATAGCAGTGTCAAAAATCTTTAAAGCCATTCACAATGGTATCCAATCCTGCCTCCTGCACATGTGTATGTTTGTATGTGTATGAGTATGTATATATTTACATATACACATATGCACACACATAATATGTTGGAACTTAAGACACCACAGGAGCTTAAGCACTGAGCATGTTTCTCTCTATACACTTACCATCTAACATAATAAAAAGAAAGTTTGAAAAATGTTGAACAAAAAATAAATTCTGGCTTGGGTAAACAGGCTTCGGAAGGAATGAAATGAAGGCAATTTTAATTTACTGTCAGTAACAGCTTCTTCTTTACTAGCATTTAAAGCCAATTAGCGAGTATGGAGAAAAAATTCTAAACATCGGAAACTTCTTCATAAACAAAAACTCCCTAATCCAGGAAGCCGGATGGATCACTGCCCAATTATACTCACTAAATCAACACATGGCTGTCACTGAAGAACAGCCAACGACACTCTGAAATGAGTCTTGATGGGTGTAGAAAGCATCCAAATTACATAATAATAACTTGTGTTGGTGTAAAATTTTTGTATGCGGAATCTCTTTGAACATCCACAGCATCCCTAAGCCACAGGTAGGGTAGCCATTACTCTCCCCATTGTACAGAATGGGAAACTAAAGTACAGTGGGGTGAAACTGGTTCTCCCAAGATCATGTAGTGGATTAGCTGCAGAATGGAGTCACCATTCCTCAGCTGACGGCCTCTTTTCTTTCATTTTCCTCTCCTTTGAAGTGCACAGGATTTAAATGCATAGTGGAAAGATCTGTAGAATCTCCAAAACTGGAGCTTATTTGAGTAGAGCTGTGGAGGGCAAGTCTGTTCAAATAAATGGACCCTTCAACTTCAATTCTCCTCTCCTGACACTGTCACACACACACACACACACACACACACACACACACACACACACACGGGCATGCGTGATCCAGTAGGGGACATTGACTCACAATTAAAATAAGCTCTAGGTGACAGCTATTTAATAAAGCCCATCTCCATGAGCCAGTGGTTTATGACAAGAACTGATTTTTATTTTACTTATGTCTATAGAACCTCTCACAATACAGCTGAGACTTTCACTCAAATTAAAAAATAATAATAACTGAGAAGGAACTAGTCACGTGATAAGGAGGCAAGATAAGCAACTCACAGAAGATGAATTGAAGAAAATGAGAGGAAGAGGCTGAAAAGGAAGGTTGCTATAGCAACTACAGAACTCACCTCCTTCCCATAATGACTCTAAGGTCAGAATAGACCTTGAGTCCCAGTTGGTACCATTGAAATTGGAGAAATCAGGTATTCTATGGAAATTCTCTCCTAAAGCACTGTCTGGGTTTTGTAGCTCTCGTCAAACTAAATGTCCCTATTTTTAATCTTCTTTGCCTTTTAGGACCCTTTTCAATCTCTTTACATTTCTGTAAAGCGTATCATTCCACCCATCTTTTTGGAGAATTTTATTCTTTGCTCTTAAATCCAATTGAGGTTTTCATTATATGTTGACTCAGCAATCTGCAAGTAATAAATGCATTTTAGAATGATGACCATGGAACTTAAACCTAAGGAGTTGTGGACTTATTTAGAAGCCACTCCGGGGACAAGTTCAGAAGGGGGCAAGCACAATATTCCATCTACGCAGAAGTATCCTCTTGTTGGAAAGCAACAAGAATTAAATGACTCTCCAGGGCTCTTGAAGTCACAAGGGGCCGAGATTGGATCTCACTTCAAGTTTAAATTATTAAGAGTTTTATTTATCATCTGCAAGAGCTTTATTTATGATCAGCAAGAACTTGATTTGGAGGAACGGCACCTTATGTAATTGAAATTGCTGAGGAAACTTGGGGAGGAAGAAGATAATTACCATGCTCGGTAATTAGCTCTGCTGGTATGAAGGAGGCATGGATCAGAGTGAAACGTTGAATTGTAAACCCAAATCCCTGACGTCCTGTTCTGGACTTGTCCCTAATTTCTTGGCTGCCTTGGAGGAATGACCATCATATCTCCTCTCTTTCCTATTTGTCTTCTGACATTTTTGCTGTACGTAATAAAGCAATGCGTTCTGGAGCTGCAAAATCTTTGAGGGAAGGAACTTTTTTATTTATCTCTATAAAATGCCAGGCAACTCTTTCCTTCTTTGTCATTTTCTTTTTAGTCTATTATTTTGTGGTGGGATGGGAAGGGAAATCTAATTTTTTACACTTTATCATATCCCTTTACATGAGTGTATCTATACTTCCCCTTTACTTGACTGTTTTCCTCTGGAATTTTTCATCATTCTTTGTCTTTTTTTCTTTGTGTTATTCTCTAGTTATACTTTACGCACGTTCCTTTTCTTCATCTCTGCTACTGATGTGACTGTGTCAATTGTTTTCTCCTCTGGGGACATGTGGTGTAGATTTACTAACAAAACGATTTAAAATACTTGCCATACACAGCAGTTTGGAAATAAAGTAGTTTGTCTAGTTCCCAAATGCTTGGACATTTATGAAGATGGGCATTTTAGAAATTTGTTATTATAAAAACAACATAGGAAAAGATAGAACATTTGGCCAAACAAGCTTAGTTATTGGCATCTTACATGTGTGCAAGGCCAGTGGGCACTTGGCATCCAGCAGTTTCTCCGGAATTAGGCATATTCACCTTCAATTATTTACAAGAAACTCATGGCATCTAGATTTCTTTAGCTTGTGAAAAAAAATTACACCAGACAGAGTTAACAGGCAAGGAAGACTTTATTCAGGATTACTGCAATTTGGGAGAGAAGTTATTGAAATAGGGGTGAGCAAACTCAACTCCGTCGAGACGGGGCAGGGAGAGTATGTAAGCACCAGGTGAGCTAGTGAAAAGTACTGGAGGACGTTGAGGGAGGTCGCCTAATGTGCTTAGGCTATTTGTGCTTGCCAATTAGCCCTTGTTGAGATTAAGTACCCCAGAGACAGAGAGACAGGGATCCTATTCTTCCGGGTGGCGAAATTTCACAGGGATGGCTCCCAGGTCTTTGAGAAAGACAGTTCTGGATTGTAATGGCAAGAGGCCGGGAGAATATTTACATCTCAAAGGGGCAGAGAAAGAACATGCCGTGCCAAATTTTCTTTTTTTTAAAATATATTTTTTATTTTAAAATTGTGGGGTACGGTTAAGGGTTAGGTATATAAATATGCATCGTTCAGGCACCCTTGTTGCTAAGGGGTGTCCCTCTGTCTCCAGACAGATACTGACTGCCATTAATCCCATCTCCCTTCCCCTCCCTGCCCCCCCCCCCGTAGTTTCCCGCCACTGTCAATCTTTTTCTTATAGTTTTACGATAGTTGTTCAAGGTCCACTTATGAGTGAGAACATGTGATACTCGGGAGGTCAGGGGCCTGGAGTCAGCAAGAAGTTTGTCTAACGTTTAGTCTAGTGGAAGGGCATGTTAAGGCTGCCTTGGTCAAACTTAATAATTCATATGGAAGCCTGATATATGGAAATAGGCAATTTCTTGAAAATTGTATGTGGATGTATCACTGGTACCTGATACAAAACACAAGGATGGACTAATCCTTGGCTAAGAAAAATGACTTTGGCTCCAAGCCAAAACGAGAGACATCAAATTAAAAATAAGCAGAACATGTATGAATGGTGCTATGCCTAGAAAGTACAACTAAGATTAATCTAACATTCACATAGTGGAACATATTTTATTTTTATTTTAACATTGCAAACTTTGTCTAATTTGGTAAGTTTGTTAATGTTTTGTTTCTCTTACTTTATTCCCTAATTCTTCATTTGAAGTAGACAGACCTTGCAATATTTTAGGGAGGTCATGAATTTCCATTCAAGTACTGGTCCCATGACTTTCTCTTAAGTTGGCCAACCTTGGATTCTCTTACACAAATGGATACTATAACTAAATTGTATCATTGTCATGAAGATTATAGCTGCTCAGTAAGTGATGATCATGCCAGGCATAGTGATGTGTGTGTGCCTGTAATCTTAGCTAGTGAGGAGGCTGAGGTAGGAGGATTGCTTGGGGTCAGAAGTTTGAGTCCAGCCTGCACAACATAGGAAGACCTCTAACTCTTAAAAAAAAGTGAAGATCTGTAAGTGATGATCATTCTTATTATTCTGTGTGAAATATGAAAAGTATCTTAAAAACGAAGAGAATTTCTATAGCTTTTATTTTCAAGAAAGGTTACAATATATTAAAAAACAGAGTTCAGTTTGGCTTTTGGATACACAGAATGCCATTTGATTAACACTTTAAAATGCTTGTCACAGTGAAACAATATTCTTAAAGTTATGACCTGACAAACATACTAGTCCACATATGTATTATAAAAATGTATGTATAGCATTCACAATTCCTGATTTTATTTAGTAAAATTAAATATCAAGTAATAAACACTTATATTTCAGTTCAATATAACTCAAATCCACTATGAAATCCTAAATTGCCTCAGATTTTAAATTGATAAGGATTGATAAAATGTCATTTCATCTTGAGCGTCTTGGGAGATAAGCCCCTGTTGCAGATAGCAAGGAAAAGTTGATTAAAGAGTTACTGGAGAATTGCTTCACTCCCTGAACCTTTGTAAGAGTTCATATCTCAATTCCTGACTTCAGAATCTACTAGATAATAAATTTTTGCTTTAACCAAACGGTAAATGTTATATTACATAGCTTATAGTAACCATATAATTTATATCCCCAAACAGGATAAATGATCTTTCTACATATGCCAAAGTGTTCACAAATACTGTTATTTTTGAGTCAAAATGTATCTTTTGTGTGAGTCTGAGACAGAAGTTATAAATTGGTATCTGGTAGTCTGAATTAATCCATAGAAGCATAATTGTTTTTCCTACATAGCAGTTCTTCTCTGTTTTTAAATTTATATTTGAATTTCTTTAGATGAGGAATGCACTCTCCTGTCAACCAATGTCCCTGCAAATTTCTTTGCCTTTCACTTTGTCTGATTCTTACATTTACTTCAACTCTCTGACTCTTACATGCACATGGGTTTGACTTCTGCTGCAGTTAAAATGTTCAATATGGGTTTTATATATGGATCTGAAAGATGGCAAAACTTTTGTAGTTAATATATAAGAAACAGCTATGTATACCCATGGAATGAATAACAATGATTTTTAAAAATAAAAACCAACATGAAACATATTAAGAGTGATTGATTGAGTATCATTCCTCCAGATACAAGAAACTGTGATATTGAGTAAATTGGTTGCAGGATCATATACATCTTCCACTGTCATAGTAACAAATAAGAAAAGGATCATTTTAATATATTGCACCAATTGCTACAGGAATAACATTGAAGATTTCTTGTCACATTTCCCTTTTTTATTATTCTCTGATTTTTTTAAAGAATGCAGTTAATTAGGTACCTCAGTATCAGGGACTGGGCAAAGCTTTTTTCCCTCTCAGCATTTTCTATTTGGCTTTATCCCCTGTTTAACTTCATATGTTCTTGGGTGATTAATAGTTTTACCTCAGTGTCTTTTAATCATGGAAAATATAATAAACTAATAATATTTAGGGCTCCTGAGGCATTTCTTATTTTCAAATCAAGTGAGAAGCCTTTACTAACCAATCTTTAATGCTCACTGATGGAGAGCTTTGAACGGTCACTACCTCTTCCCTCTCCAGCATGATGAGAGGTGTCCTGCAGCATTTTATAAGAGGTTAATTATGACCCTCTCTCATTCTCTGGCCAAGATTACTTCTTGGCACAAATTGGCCTCCATGAAAGAAGAGTATCCTTTTCCAGGATATGCGCTATTGTTGTGATTTCATAATTGGTAGGGAAATTGAGGTCAAGGGAATTCGCTGAAGATTAAAAGCTCAGACTGTGTCTAAAGCTGCCACGCATAGGAGGACCAATGATTTGGTTTCCCCTTGTTCATGGGAGTTTAGGGCGCCTCTGGATTACCGAGTCAAGCTCATGACTTATTCATAGACATACATTTAACTGAGTATTAGGGACAGCTCTCTGAAAGTAATTTGAATGTGATAGCATCCTCTCAACTGGCTGGGGGTTCTTCCTGGTTTTTCTGGTGTTGACCACGTGTGGGTGTTATTTTGATTTGGCACATATTATTGTAGAAGATTGCCATGCATCACTGAAAATAATACGTTAGCCCTTTAGAAGGCAATCAAATAAATTCGCAAGTGTATTCGTGTCCTTACGCAGGCGTCCTGAGAGGTGTGTAGGGCTAGATCCATATGGAAATCAAGAAATATTCCCTTCTCAGCCTTGTGCTCTGACTTGTTTTCACTTGTAAACACTTGAAATATAATTGTGCTTGATTATCTTGCATATGTTTCGTGTGAGACAGTTTTTCCTAACTCGGCTCCCTGCAAAAGGGTTAACATGTTCACATTCTCCAATATTATTTTTTGTGTTCCAGTCGATCAGGAGGCAGAAGAAAAGCAGAAGAGATATTGAGAAGAAAAGTTCAGTTAACACACATGCACACAAGCTCAGTCCCTGGAGGGAATGTCCTTCACTTGTTTTGGATGACAAATGGTGGTTACTTGTCACAGTTATCTTAGTCCAGGGCACTGGGTGGTCTTATCTTGTATAAGGCACAGAGTGAGAGCACAGAGCCCAGGGAGAGCTTCTCACTCTCCTGGTACCAGCCTGATGGAGAGGAGATGAGAAAGAGGCCAGAACGGGGTCAGAAGGAGGTTGCAGGTAGGAAGGATCTTGTGGGCTTTGTCTTTAATCTGGGTGAGAACGGGGGTCTTGGGAGGATTCTGAGCAGAGGAATAACCTGAACTGACTTATATTTGCACACCATCACAGTGTCTGCTGTGATTGGGTCAGATTGCTAGGGCACAGATGGAGTGAGGATGGGTCAGCACATGTGGCTGTGCATGTGGTGTGGAGGGTGATGGTGATGGCGTGGTTGGCAGATTCTGTATATGCTTTGAGGGTAGAGCCAACAGGGTTTCCCAATGGGTGGATGATGGGGTGGGAGAGAACGCAGGGAGTTGAGAATGTCTCCAGGTTTTATTTTGTTTGTTTATTTATTTTTTGTGACAGCAATTCTAGTGAATGGAATGGTCATTTATTGAATGGGAAAGACTGCAAGAGAACTATGCTTGCTGGAGACAGTAGAGGAACACAGTTTCAGCTTTGGTCATGTCACGTTTGAGATGCCAATCAAATATCCCATGAGAGATGCCAGGCCGTTGGTTGGATACATGAGTCTGAATTTGGGAGAGAGAGCAGGAATCATCCACAAGAAGAGGTGGGATCTAGAGAGAATGGAAAAAAAGGCTGTGGTCTGTGTCTGAGAGCACACTAACAAAGCAAGGTTGGGGTGGCGAGGGGAATCCCGCCACAGGGATGGAAGTAACCTTTGACAGGGTTGTGTTCTGTAAGGTAAGATCAGAGGGAATTTCAAGGAGGAACAGCTGGGTCCATGCTTATGATGGGTCACGTAGGAGGAAGCTGACAACACACAGTCGAGCGTAGGCAGCGATAAGAGGGCTCAGCAGGCTCCATGGTGAGTCTTCCTGCATTGGCAGGAAGGTGGAGGAAGAGAAATTGATGGAAATTGATAGAGACTGGGAAAAACTGAAAACATAGAGAGGAGGCAACTCCTTTTAGGAGCTCTACTGTGAAGGGAACAGAAAGAGGAGGTGGGACCTGGAAAGGGAAAAGGTTATGAGTTTTGTTTGGTCTACTTTCTAAGATGAGAGAAAATCCAACATTGTTGCAGACTGATGGGAATAATCTAGTGGAGTAAAAAAATTATTGTCAAGTGGGGAGGAGGATAGAGTTGCTGGCGCAGTTTTCTCAGGTCCATGAGAAGAAGGAACTCAGTGAGTACGTAAGTAGAGGGAAGGAGAGCTTCAGAGTGTGCAGAAGCCTCTGTGGGAGGGAGGTGGTGTCAGGCCTTTCTTTCAAGGCTTTTGCTTCCTCCCTCAGTTGGTGACAGCTCACTGGGAAGCTGGGCTCCTGAAGTGGGACCGTGGTAGACATATTCCTGCTTGAAATGTGTGAGTTGTTTCAGGGTAGGGAGAGGAAAACATACTAAGAAAAACAACTCACCAAAACAAGGAATGTGAGTGTGTGTGTGTGTGTGTGTGTGTGTGTGTGTGTGTGTGTGTGTGTAGTGTAGTGTGTGAGAAAGGGTGTGTGGGGGAGGCTCCATTACCCAGAATATGTCTACCAAGCAGGATTATGTTTACCATGGTGCCAACCAGAGCAGCTAGAAACTGCATGGGAGAATCCATGCTAGGGGTTATCTGTTGACTAACGCTAAATAAGATCTCAATTTCTATGGTGGCAATATCTGTCCACCTTAGAAAATGGAAGAAGGATAGAGAGGTATGGGATTTTTATGTCAAATTAGTGAGAATAAGGGAAAAAGTGAGACTCATGTTTTGTATATATTCCATCTCAGAGTGCTTCTTTGGTTGGTGAATGGGTCAGGTGCATGGAAAAAGCTTAATTCCTGGATCAGTTCAATGCAGGACACAGTTCATGAACAGACTTAAATTATCCCAGGGACCTACAGGGACCACTGCCATAGTTTTGTACTAATATAACACTTTCTGATTTTGAGGATTGTGCCATGATTACATAAAATAATGTCTCTCTTCTGAGAAAATGTATAAAAATCTTCAGGGCTAGAATGTCTAAAGGTCTTCAACTCATTCTTAAGGAGTACAGAGAAAATAGAGAGTGACATGGATAAAGCCGATGGGACAAAATGTAACAATTTGTGAATTAGGGCATGAGGGCAGAGGCCATATGGGGCCTTTGGGTCACACTTCTGCTAGTTTTCTCCAAATTTGAACAGTTACCAAAGTGTCTACATCGGGTGACCCTGGCAGCTGTCTGTTTTCCTGGCTTCACCTCACCCTCTAGAGCCTTAGGAAACTCCTTTTTCCAATGCCAGATGGAGGGGAGGATCTGGGTGGGAGATGCTGTCTCTCTTGACCCCCTGCCCCCATTTTTATTTTTTAATATTTTTTACTTTTTGATAAAGCTGTATTTATTGAGAAAACAGGAGAGCTCCCACAGTGAGAGGGAACCTGAGGGGTTTGCTCTGCCCCCATTTTTCTATGGACAATTGACACTTGCTCCATATTAGGGAATGATTAGTGGACAAGTGACAGTAAGATGGATCTTCCAACCCCATCATCAGACCAGATTACTGCTTCTAAGTTCCTGCTGTGTTGGATTTCTGTGGTCACCCTCCACAGCCTTATGTTTTCATTTTTTCCAGGTGTGAACAGTTAAATAGCTCTGCTATGTAGAACAATCACTCCTGCATGGCTTTCTACTTTGATGAAGAAACATCTCTCACTTCTGCACTACCTCCTTCATTTAAGAGGGCCAGGCATGCCAGAATCTTTTGACTGACTTTTCTGTTGTAGTTTAGAGTGAGGCTCAGCAGAGTAGAAGATATTGCCAGGCTTTGGAATTCTTATGAAGATAAGATATGCTCAGTATCTTAAATTTGTTTAGAAAATTCATCACTGTAGAATTGCTACCATAATCTAAAAAAATTTCGCACGAATTACACATGATGTTTAGCAGTTTATATAAAGTACACATTGGTTGGTCTGCTTATTCTTTAGGTCACCAGAACATTTTATTGTACTAATTCTCAGTTTATTCTTAAAATTCTGCTCCCTGTATTTGAATCTGCTTCTACATATTTGGTTGAATAGAATTCTGTTATTATTGTCTGAATTCAGCTTGCTTTCTGTAATTGAAGGTTAGAAACTTTTAAATACACCATAAAAATGTATGTACCTTTGTATAAAAGAGAGCGTCTTCAGAGATCTTTATTATAAAAACACAGGTTGGCATAGAGTAGACACTCAAATATTTGTGTTATTATCCTAGGCCTGTTTCTAATTTTCGAGAGCACTGAACAGAAGATGATTACTTTTCCTTTTACTGCTTAAATATGGATTACAGAGAACAAGCTACTGGTGCTTAATTCAGTTTAACTCAAGTCCATAAATGACATGTAAATGATATTATAAACTAACCTGGCAATTAATAATAATAATAATATTAATAAAGCATTTACCCATATAGTGCTTACTATGAGCCAGGCTAGTAGAAGTATGGGTTTATGTATTCATTTATTCTTTAAAGCAGCACAATAATGGCACAATCAGTAGGTATTGTGATGAGTGCTACTTTATATGTGAGAAAACTGAGACCTGCAGGTTAAGTTGAGAGCTAATAGGTGGCAGAGTAGGATTCAAACTCAAGGGCTTTCCCTCCAGAATCTGGGATCTTAGTTGCTAACCTACCTACTCTGAGTAGGAGTCTGGAAACTGAACACTCCCATGGATTGGATAGGTGGTCACAGGTGTTAGAGGGAAGCTGAGCCAAGTTGTGGGAATGAGGTGACATTTCCAAGTATTTAGGTCCTGCTCAGATACGTGGGAGAGACCTAAAAGAGGTAAGTTAGACGGGTAGACCCAGGCAACGGGGGAGTTCAGGAATCAGCACTCAGTGGAGATCAGCACGCAGTGGATGTGGATGATGGTTGTGGTGATGTCCATCATAGATCACAGTTCTCTTTCCTGGCTTTTAGTAGGCTTGCGTTTCTCCCTTCTCATTCCCATCTCCGAAGTAGAGTGTGGCCACGGGACTAGCCTTAGCCAACAACATGTGGATTAGCTTTAAAATGAATAAGTGCGTGCACAAATGACACTGGGGTGGCTGTATGATGCTGACTGCAGGAAATATGGACCTGCCACTCAAGACCGAGGTCTAGACTGGGGCGGGGGGGGAGAGAGAGAGAGAGAGAGAGAGAGAGAGAGAGAGAGGCAGGAAGCACATAGAGAAACAATTCTGCTTTTAGAAAGGGAAGCAGGGACTTTCAGGAGGGTACAAGGCTGTTCTTCTCCATGGCTGATGAAGGTCCTCAATAGTTTAATTTTAAAACATCACTTAGTTTTTGATGTGTCGCCTGATCACCCTCTGAGGCATAAACTTGAAATTGTAAATATAGATTCTGCTGTTGATTTGTACCTACTTTTCAGGCAAGAAAAATAATGAACACTTAAGAGGTCTAACTATGATTGCCTGGAATTGGAGTGGCTGTTTATTTTTCAGAATCTCATCATTTCATCAGGCAGTTTTTACTTTCCTTCTAATGCCTGTTTTTCTCCTATAAAGTTTGAGGGAATAATGCATCTTGGTGGTGCACAATGCATTTGTTTTTCTCTTTCATTGAAAGCTTTTGCTGTCATATTTGAAAATCAGCTCAGATGGACACTGCAATTTGCTAAAATCAATATAATTAGGGAAAAAAATTGATGTTCTGAGAAGAAGACAATGCGAGGAACTATTGAACATGATTGAAATGCTTAGCGAGCTGCACATCTTCAAAGACTAGGATCGGAACCACAGTGAAACTTGGACTTTTGTCATGGAAATTTTACTTTAAAGCTTAGTTTTTCTAAACTCTTATATGTCACTCCACAGCAGAGTAATACCTGAAAAAATCTGGAACAGGAGTTATGTCCTTTTTAAAGGACGGTTCATGCTGGGTGCCCTGACACCAAAATGTCATACTCACACCTAATTTCTTCACATTATTAACGTTTACCTCCATGACTAAGGTAGGGTGTAAAACTGTTACATTCTGTTGAGTACCAATTTGTTCTTTTAACAGTTGAATTCTCCTAGGTGTTTCTTTAAGTCTTTTGAAACATTAACTATTTCCTTTATCATATAGGGACTTGGGAAGCAGCTCAGGGAGTAATCAGTATTTACTCAAAGATTTTGGTTTTCACTCATGGGAATAAGTGATATATTTGAGACTAGAGTATCATTAATCATATGGATAACTAGGCTCAGTCCTGCAGAGTCCCTAGGTCTGAATGGGGCCCAGGATTTTTTTGTTTGAGGTCCATGGGAGTCCCTCATCCATGCAGCTTTCCATCAGCCATGTGAGGCAGAGCAGGAAGTTATCCATGAGGCTGAGCCAAGCAAAGCCAGAAATGGGTGAGATGATCAGCGTGTGCTCCTCAAAATCCATGTAAACAGAAGGGGCACTAAATTGAGCAATAACTTTTTTTTTTTTTAAAGAGACAGGGTCTTGCTCCATCTCCCAGGTTTGTGCAATGGTAGGATTATAGCTCAGTGCAGTCTGAAACTCCCAGTCTCAAGCCATCCTCCTGCCTCAGTCTCCCTAGTAGCTGGGACTATATGAGGGGGTACCTCCCCCCAACAGGGAATTGATTTATACAAATTTGTGTATTTATTCTTACATATTTAAACTTCAGTCACCTTCAAGTTACTCTCCGTTTGATGCAATACACCTATTGAGACACCTTTTCCCCCTGCTCATAACAGTTTTTGAACTCGTCACGTTTGATGCCTTTTAGTGCTTCTGCCTTTTTTTTGGTTTCACCTCTTCCACATTGGCAACACATTTCCCTTGGAGGACTTTTTTCATCTGGGGAACTAAAAAAAAAAAATCACTTGGGATGAGATCTGGTGAGTAGTGACAGTGGGGCGTGGAGGTCATGCTGTTTTGGTCAAAAACTGCTGAATTTCAGTGCTATTCATTATTGGTCTGTTCAGAGTACCTATTTATTCCTGATTTAAGGTTGGGGGATTGTATGTTTCTAAGAATTTATTCATTTTCTCTAGATGGTCTAGTTTGTTTGCACAGAAGTGTTCCTAATTGTCTCAGATGATCTTTTGTATTTCTATGGTATCAGTTATAATGTATCCATTTTCATTTTTGGTTAAGCTAATTTTAATCTCTTCATTTAATAATTAATCTAGTTAGTGGTTTATCAATTTTGTTTATCCTTTCAAAGAACAAATTTTTATTTCATTGATTCTTTTTTTTTTTGAGGGGGACTCCATTTCACTTAGTTCTGCTCTGATCTTTATTATTTCTTTTCTTCTGCTAGCTTTGAATTTGGTTTGTTCATGTTTTTCTAGTTCCTTGAGGTGTGATGTTAGGATGTCAATATGTGACCTTTCAGCCTTTATAATGTAGGCCTTAAGTGCTATAAATTTTGGTAATTATGTCATTGCTGTCACTCATTTCAAGGAATTTTTAAATTTTTACCTTTATTTCATTGTTGACTCAAAGATCATTCAGGAGTAGATTGTTTAATTTTCATGTATTTGGTTTTGTGTGTTCTTCCTGGAGTTGATTTTTAGTTTTATTTCACAGTGGCCCAAGAAGGTGCTTGGTAAAATTTCAGTTTTTTAAAAAATTGAGATTTGATTTGTGACCCATCATATGGTGTGTCTTGGAGATTGTCCTATGTGCTGCTAATAGAATTGTATATTCTGTAGTTTTGGGGCAGAATTTTTAATGGAACAATTTGTTAGTGGGAAATAACAGTCAAAGAGGTGGAAAGAATTAGAAGAGAACAGGTTTTAAGTCTGGCAGCAATGGGAGTCACCAGGATAGCCAGGTGACCGTTTACTAATACTTGACTATCCCCTGACCTTACTTGTTTGTAGGAAGTGATTATGGGGTCTCCTGTATGTGGTGATTGTGAAGACAAATGAGACATGATATCTCTAATTTTAGATTCAGTAGGTATATGTTCAGGTTTGTTACTTGGGTATGCTGCCTGATGGTGAGGTTTGGGCCTCTATTCAACCTGTCACCCGCATGGCGAACATGATACCCAATGGGTAGTTTTTCAACTCTTAGCCCCCACACCCACTCCTTCCTCTTGGATTCTACAATGTCTGCTGTTCCATCATTATGTTCATGTGTACCCAGTGTTTAGCTCCTACTTGTAAGTGACAACATGCAGTATTTGGTTTTCTGTTTATGCATTAATATGCTTAGAATAATGGCCTCCAGCTATATCCAGACACAACCATTTAAAAAGTGTCAAAAACAAGGCAGCATCTCTGTAGTGGATCCAAGGGAACTTCTTATCTGACTTCTCACTGTGAACATACATGACTGCAGTCTTTGGTTCAGACATGTGTCTGTAACTCTACCTGCAGAGTTTTTAAGAATTTAGGTATTCATGGCAATAAGAAATATATGCAAATGTCTAAAGCTGTATTTTGGGAATTGAATTTAGAATAACAATCCTATACACATTCTCCCCAACCCACACACCAGCCATGAGGACTCAGATTTGACCTCACCAAGCTAACACTCTTAACAGAAAGTGTCTAAGGGGATGGTATGCTCTTCTTTCTTGAAGTTCTGCTGAGCTTGGTTCTGGTTTCTATGCTGCTCTGTGCTTCTTGTTTTCAAGGGACTTAATAGAATTGGAATAAACTTACAAGTAGTTGCAATTTCTCTAAGTTGGTATTTTAGTCAAGTGTTTTTCCCAACCAATTTCAAAGGCGGCTTGCCTCCTTATAATGTGAAGCCCACACTATTAGATGCTTAGTTTTGAGGACACCCCAATTCCATCCACATTTGGCCCTGTGTTTCTGTGCCAGGTCCCTCCGCAAGAGCTGTTGGGCTTTGTCCCACTGCTATTAATTTCAGCAGATGATTCAGTGGCAGGATGTGTTTTATGCCTCAAAACATTTTTTTGAGTTGGAGTCATGCTCATTTACCCAGGCTGGAATGCAGTGGCATGATCACAGCTCACTGCAGTCTCAACCTCCTAAGCTCAAGTGATCCTCCCATCATAGCCTCCCGAGTAGCTGGGAATACAGGTCTAACCTACCACGCCTGGCTAAATTTTTAAATTGTTTTTACTTTTTGTGGGCATGAGGGCTTGCTATGTTGCTTAGGGTTGTCTCAAACTCTTAGTTTCAAGTGATCCTCCCACCTGGGCCTCCGAAAGTGTTGGGATTACAAGTATTAGCCATTGTGCCTGACCTCAGTCCATTTTTTGATAATAGTAAATTTCAGATTATTTTGGGAATGAAAAGGGTCTGTGGAGCAGAAACCTAGTTCTTGGTCCCTGACAAGTAATATCACTTAACTCATATGTACTAATAGCCATGTCCACTATAGGAAGGCCTCCACTGTCTGACATGGTGCTTCCACTGTCTGGCACGTGGCAATGATGCTGGAGACCCTCGTGATGAATCCAAGGAGGATGCTGTGGTCACCATGGGCCCATGGCTGCTCAGTACCAGTCTCCCTGCTCTGCACAGACCTCATGTAATCCTACCAAAAATTAAGTAAGGCAGGCATTCATCGAATAATGAAAAAACTCAAGTAAAGACAAGTTCAGGTCAAATTGTTTATCTTTGGAAATGTTGAAATTTGGACAGAGGTTTGATGGGGGCCAAAGGCCAAATTTATTCCATTTACCTTACTCTTTTTGCTGTAAAGCAATGACTTCCCTCTTTCTCTTTCCCCCCTTTACTTCCTCTCCTGACTCTTCTTCATTTTAAAATTTTATAGCTAATATTGTAACCTTTGTTAAGCTTTAATAGTAACCATGCTGGTAGAGTATTTTAAGCACAAAGCACTTGCATATCTTTGGGTGTGGGTTAGGTGGGTGGATTCTGTGGGCCGAAGGTTTGTGTCTCCCTTCAAATGCTTATGTTGAAATCCTAATTCCCAATGGAGTGGCATGAGGCATGGCCTTTAGGAGTTGATGAAGTCTTTAGGGTGGAGTCCTCAAGAATGAGGTTGGTGCCCTTATGTAAGAGCTGGGAGAGCTTACCTCTCTCTATTCTCTCCACCACGGGAAGACACAGTGAGTAGGTGGCTGTCTACAAGTCAGGCTCTGGATCTGCTAGCACCCTGACCTTGGACTTCTCAGTCTCCTGAACCATGAGAAATAAGTGTTTGCTTTTTAAACCACTGTGGTTTTCAGGGAGAGTGGCCAGAACTCAGACACGGTGGGATGGTAGACAGGGTAGTAACCACTGAATACAGTTCTTTTCTGGATAGCTGTGTCTCACACAGTGCCTGGCACATGGTCAGCTCTTAATAAATACTGGTCGAAAGAACAAATAAGTGGATATGAAGGCATCAATAGAATGTCAGTTCTTTCAGTCCTTTAGAGGTGTCAGGTTTGTGGGTTAGTATATCATCAGGAGTGGCGAAGGTGGTAGATGCCGTGATGACCTTCAGGGGAGGTCTCCTTCCCCCAGTGTGGGAGCAGCGGTGCACATCTCCTGCTCTCAGCCCCTTTGGGGATGCCTGTGGCTGCAGAGAGCCCCCTCATCTGGCTCTACCCTCCCATACCTGGGCTGATGGATGCAGGAGTGTGAGCCTTTCTCTCAGCTGTCCTCTGGACAGCTCTGAAGGGCCTGTTTTGCTGTTGCTCCCAGCGGTAAGTGAGGCTGCTTAGGGCCTGTCCGACAGTTCAACATCTGCTGCGTGCACCCCTGCCTCTTTTCCCAGCTTTCTTTTCTCAGCAAACACCCTGCATACCAATAGGCTCTGCTTCCTGGGAAACCCACCCGGTAGCACCATGTGGCCAAGCACAGGTTGATGGGTTTTTGTTTATTCAGACTTTATACTTATCATTCCTGAAACTGCTATTAGGTGATTATGCTTAAGGAGCTAAAATAAACAGGCTCAATTTAGTACACTGTTGATGTTCTACTATAATATGTCCTTAATAGAATAAGGACATATAATGGATTAAATATGGTTCATTGCATTTACATATAAACATAAAGCTGGATAAAAAATGTGGTACATATACCCGATGGAATATTATGCAGCCATAAAGAAGGAAAAAGTTATGAACTTTGTAGTAACTTGGATGGACTTAGAGTCTATAATACTGAGTGATCTATCACAGAAACAAAGAACGGAGTGCCACAAGTTCTCATTCATAAGTGGGCCTTGAATAATTAACATAATACTATAAGAAAGGGCTTGGCAGTAGTGGGAAACTGCTTGGAGAGGGGGATGGGATTGGCATTTGAGGGAAACTGTCAGTGGAGGGAGGGGCACACCTCATCAACAAGGATACCTGCATAATGAACATTTATGTACCTAGCCCTGAATTGTACCCTACATCTTTAAAATAAAAAATTAAAAAAAAAGCAAAACTTCTACTTGAAGCAGTTATAAAGAAATGCCAATGCCTAGGAACCATTGGGTGCCTTCTGTCTAGTATAACTGAAATGAATCATAATTAGGCATACTTTGGTTTTAGTTAGAGTATGAGGTATCCTAGTTCTACTTTTCTCAGTGTGTTGTGTTTAGAACTCCAGAGCTATTGAAATATATACATAAAAACACTTGCGTTTTGTGGCTTTTTGCCCTATGACATTTGATTCTTAGTTTAATCCAGTTCTATGTTCAAAGCATAACAAAATGAAAAATGACATTGCATTCACTGAATATTACTGTATGTCTCCTTTCAATGGAGATGATCAGTTATGTCTTCTTCCAGAGCATGTTCTGTTTATAAATAAAACAGTTCCAGCTTGTTCTTTTTCTCTCTTTTCTCTGTGTTTTTTTTTCCTCTGCTCAGACTCTGCCAAGGAAAATCACAGTGACCATAGGACTTGTCTTATTTGGTTGCATGTCAGTGTCCCTTAAAAGAGCCCAGTTCCTGGAGTGTAGGGACCACGTCTTATTTCTCTTCTCCCAACAGAGTGAACAGCATGTAACTAGGGGTCACAAATGGAAGAATGAAGAGTGTTTTGGGATGCACACAGGTCAGGTTGTTCTCCGCGCTCAGGTGATCTCTCTCAAACCTGTTCTGCCTACCACGGTAGGAAGAGAAAAGGGAGGCGCTCAAAGCCTCGGTGGAAAATGTGGCTCCACCCTCTAGAATTAGGAACGGGCTCCTGCTTATTTCTGGATATTTCAGTAATAGTAGACTACAGAGAAATAGAGGGAAACAGGGAGAGGGGGAGAGGGAAAGGGAGAGGGAAAAGTAGAGGGAGAGGGAGAGAAGACAGGTCTGAGATCCCACACAGTGGAATTAGAGCCCCCTGTTCCCAAGAGGATCTCTGTGTGAATTAGGATAAATTTCTCTCTGGGGAGCTGCATCTCTGTGGGTCCATGTGTTATGCACTTGGCATTTCTAATTCATCATGACATGAATTAGAAAATGTCACCCTCTTAGGGTTGGAGATTCTCAGTTTGAGCATTATGGACTTTTGGGCCAGATCATTCTTTGTTCTGGGGACTGTCCTGTGTGTGTAAGGTGTTTACAGTAGCGTTCCTGGCCTCTGCTCACTTGATGCCAGCAGCACCTATTTTGTGTTTTGATGATCAAAAAATGTGTTCAGATATTACCAAATGTGTCTTGGAGGGCAAAATTACCCCTTAGGAGAATCACTGTATTAAGTGAATGTAGCTGCCTATAAGAGTGCATGGTTTGGAGAAAGAACTGTAGATGGGGTTTTCAGTTATTTCTCCCCCACCACCCTCATTCTAGTTACTCTCTTAAGCCAGATGCATTTGTGCAGTGCACAGTCTCCACAACTGTACGTGGTGAGCTTGCTGGTTACCATACAATCCAGTGTCCTGGCTGATTCTCTTCCACTGAGTTCTCTGAGACATCACTGAATCCTTAAAACAAATGTGCCCTTTGTGCTTTTTCTGGCTTGGCTTGGCTTTTATTTGTAAGCAAACAGGTGATTTTCTCTTCTCATCTCTCTTTCCCTATTTCAGAATTTATCAGAAATTTCACAAAGTGCTTTTCTGTCTGTGTTGTTAGCACAAGTAACTGCTGCCTGTCTTTTGAAACTTATTGCATGTTGAAAGTATTTGCTTTGAAACGTGTTACCTGTGTTCAACAATCATCAAAATCTCTTCTTAAAGGATTTTCCCTTTGTTCTCTGACCTTTTATTTTTGGACCAAACACAACTTAAACATCCTATAACACAGTGGTTTCCTTACAAAAATGTAGCATCATTCTCCTTATTAGCGCTGTTTGATCTTTGACAAGTGATAAAAGTGTGACATGTAATGTGTAATTTCTCATTGCTTGAAAAGGTTCAGACTAACATGTATGAGACAGGAAAAAATAAAAAGACCATTTGCTAATTAATTGAAGATCATGTTTATATTTAGAATGATGTTTCTCAAACTATCAGTATTGGTGGTCTGTAAATTCAAAGGAAAAGTCAATCAGCACCATTTTAAAGTAAGAACAATAAAATAGTATTGTAAACAACAGTGAAAATTCTTATAATTGTTATCATTATTGAAAGGGGTGATGGTGATTGCAGTCTTTCTCAGCAACATCTATGATTGGGCTCACAGGCACTCGTCTGAGTGGGCATGTTGGATTCCACAAGTGTCCAGTTTATTTTTTCTTTCTATGGAATAAAAAATCTTTACTCACAATTATAGGTTGTCAGGAATGGTAGCGATTGTTTGGCGGCTCTGTGATACAGTTTTGGATATTTTATCAAACATGGCCCCGGAAATTACAGAGCATTTTCTTACTCAAGAAAACTTTCAGATGCGGAGACATGAAATCGATGCGCATCCATGGCGTTCAGAAGTGGGCTGAGTGCTTCAGATTTCAAGGTTGCAAGGGGTGAATCCCTGATTCATGTTTGGACTGAAAAATGGGGCCTGAAAAGTGTTTTTTGTTCCATCTTCAAATATAGTGTTGGAATGTACTTTCAAAAGATGCTCTGCAATACGCCATTACATTTGATCTGGCGAAGAAAGTAAACAGAGAAGGAAAGCTTCTTTGATGGGCCCTCACCTGGGTCTCCAATCACAATGGTTTTCTGGATGGAACATGCTGAAACTTGCTCGATCCCAGGCATCTGTACTAGTCTTCTCCCCAGCTCTTTGCATGGCTGGCTCTTTTTCATCTTGAGGTCTCACCTTCCAGAGAGGGCATTGTCCACTGGGTTTTTCTAAAGTGGCTCTCCTCAGCTTCTCTCTGTCTTGTCACCCTGTTTAATTGCTTCCTAGTCTCCAATGACTTTGTTTGTTTACTTGTTTAGTGTTTTCCCACTAGAAAGTGAGAGCTGCAGCTTGGGGAAGGATTGTTGGTACAACTTTATTTCTGGTACCCAGGACATAGTATGTGCGTAGCAAACAGGCTTCCTGCGTGACTTTTTCTTCCCACTAACTAGATGATGTCTTTTTAATCTGTAAATGCATTTAGATTTTGGTCTCTTCTCTGTTCTTTTTAGATGGAAAACTAATTTTGGATGTAGAACATTATTTTATAATTTTTCTTCCTGGAAAAAAAAAGGTTATCAGAGAGATTACTATACTTTCTTTGACAATGATGTGAGGGCTTTGATGGTTTTATACTACTCTTTAGAAAAATCTCACAGCTTTCAATTCACTGAGAGGTGGGGGCAAATGGATCATTAGTACATTAAAGTTCAATTTTCAGATAATCACTATTGGATATATATATTTTTAATTTTCTCTTTCTTTCTCCTAAAATTGTTTAGAAGAAATCACACTTTTGGATGAAGTGATCCCAACACATACAATTTCAAATTCTGTGCCCCTGTGAAAGTCCTACTTGCAATTGTTAGGGGCTGAATTATGTCCCCCAAAATCCCTATGTTGAAGCCCTAATCCCCATTGTGACTGTATGTGGAAACAAGGCCTTTGAGGAGGTATTTAGGGTCAATGGGGTCATGAAAGTGGTGTACTAAACTGATAGGACTGGTGGTGTCCTTATAAGAAAAGGAAGAGACACAAATCTTTCTCTCCCCACGTGAGCACAGAGAAAGGCCATGTGAGACATATAGAGAAGGCTGCTGTCTACAAACCAGGGAGAGAGGCTTCATTGGAAACTAATCCTGACTGGATCTTGATCTTGAACTTTTAACTAACAGAATTCTGAGAAAATAAACTTTCTTTGTCTAAGCCACCCAGTCCGTAGTATCGTGTTCAAATCTTTCTCTTCCCACGTGAGCACAGAGAAAGACCATGTGAGACATATATAGAAGGCTGCTGTCTACAAGCCAGGGAGAGAAGTTTCACTGGAAACTAATCCTGACTGGGTCTTGATCTTGAACTTTTAACTTACAGAATTCCGAGAAAATAAACTTTCTTTGTCTGAGCCACCCAGTCCGTGGTATCGTGTTATGGGATCCAGAACAGACCGATACAACAATGTCTATGTAATTTTGAATTTTGGAGTTCAGGTTACCATTCTTATCACTTGGTTTTTTTCTGTATTTCAATGAATGAACTTTGAATCATTTTAGCATTTGGGGATAATATACAATAAAATACTAAACTTCAAGCATCAGCTTCACTCAACCATAACACTCATTTAACTTGAAAATATCTTGGGCAAGATGAGCTGCAAGATGTCAACAAAAATTCCTCTGATTTCAGCTGGGTATATGTGTAACTTCCAGGAAAGTCATGGTCATGAAGATGACGTGAGAGTTCTGTAAAAACCATAGCTAATGCAACAATTTCAAATGTTACCTTGAAATGTGTGAAAAAACAAAATCATCTCACTGCTTTTTCCTCCAAAATGGCAATGAATTGAAACCACTTCATGGGGCTCACCGTTCTGCCTCGCATGACACAAAGACTGCTTTTCTTTCAAACTTTAAGTTTCGAAGATGGAGCCTTCTTATGGGTTGGGAGTCCGAGCAGATGATGAGGGAGCCTGCCTTAAACTTCTGCTGAGTCTGTGAAGCTGCATTGATAAGTGGATGGACAAGCCTCAGGACTTAAGTTTGAAGACACTGGGGTAAAGAAGACATATTGGTGACCTCTGCGTGCCCTTCCAGAGGCATGGCCCTCACTTCTTTACCATAGCCTGTGCCCTTGGATGCTGACCTCTGTGGACTGTATCAAGAACTTCCTTTGCCCTGAGGTCTTGTTAGTGTTGCAGATGACAGGAAGTACCAGCAGAATATCAGAGAAGCATAGACTCAATCATGCTGTCATTCTTGTAAGGTGCTCACACCTTAATCCCCAGAACCTGCAAATATATTATCTCAGAGACAACAAAAGACTTACAAAGGTTATTACATGAAGGTACTTGTGATGACGAGATTGTCTTGGATTATCCAGGTGGGTCCAATGTCATCATGAAGATCCTTATTATAAGGAAGCAGGAGCATCAAAGTCAGAGAAGAAGATGTGATGACTTAGACAGAGATTGGAGTGAGGCTGGTCTAGAGAGGCTTATGTCTTCTAGAAGCAGGAAGAGGTGAGAAGCAGATTCTTCTCTAGAGTCTTCAGAAGGAGGGAATCAGCCCCACCAACATCTTGATTTTGGCTCCATAAGATTCCTGTTGGACTTCTGACCTTCAGAACTTTAAGAGAGTAAACTTGTGTTGTTTTAATCCACTAAGTGCATTGGTAAATTGCTATAACAGCAATAGGAAGCAAATTAGAGGGAAAGCAGGAAAAATGAGAGTAGCGGTTTATCATCCCTCCTCCCACACCCTTCATGCATGGTGTCTGTGGCCCAAGTTGACTCTGCCTTGAGCTTTGTCTTTTTAGGTAATTCCCTTTTTCCCTACAGGCCCAGGGAACTTTTTAGGTAATTCCCTTTTTCCCTACACTCTACATCTTGCCCCACCCTTGCCAATGGGATTCTCACAAAATTGTTCTCATTTTCTAGGAATTTGAATCTGCCATCTGTTTCCTGCTGAGCTGCAGACTGATGCAGGGACAACAAGAAAGACAAGACAGGCCTCTGCGTGGAGGCAGACTGGACTTGTGCTGATGTTTTCTCTCTCTGACCAGGGCCTGCCCTGCTGAGAACAAAACACGTTCCACCAACTGGCGACCTTGGTCCTCATCCACCAGGACTATGGTTGTTCTTTCAAAGCACCAACTATGGCTTATTCGGAGAATATTTGTCTTTGGTTTCAAAATGTTAACAGTAAGTAAGGGAGAGAGAGTCAGGAAGACGGTAGAGTTCAGACACTACCATGGAAATTAAAGAAACACTTTTAAATTTCTCAGGAGAATTAAAAAAATAAACTTTTCTGGACCTTTAAGAGAGTTATTAAAGCAGAGTGAAGAAGTCTTATTTTGAGTATCATCTTAATTTTTCAGAACTTTGGAAAACAGCACTAAAAACTCTTTGGGGAATGGGAAAAAGAAAGAGAAGTTTGGAGCAAGCGATTTGACCCAAAACAATGAAGTGACAGTCTCTTTTCTCCTCCTGCTGCTATTTTGTGAGTCTGCAAAGCCCAGGTACAGTGTCAAAAATTTAATCCTCTGAGATGATTTAATGGTAATTTAGTTTCGCGCTAAATTTTTTGGTAGTGCTCAAAAAATACATCACTGACCTTTAGAACATTTTTTAAGTAGCAAAACTATGTCGTTTTCTTTTTCTTTTTTATCTTTTCTCCTTGGGGAAGGAGTCTCATCACTTCTTATTTGAAACTGAATTGTTGGTTGTGTTTTCCTAAACCTGGAGAGTGAGGGAGGCCACCCTAGGGATTCAAATCTGATCCAATTCTTGTTGATTTAAAGTAACTGCTCTTTCTTTAAGCCACACATACAAGCGAAGCATTTGCCCTTCTGCTATTAGTCTTGTTCCAGCGTCTTGGGTTACCTGGATTCTTTCTGGATGCAGTGTCACGCTGGATGGTATGAGAAGGGGAATCAGGATCTTACCCAACTGCTGCCTGAGGCTCTGTGACCTCCAAGCATCAGTTTTATCATTGTCACTTTTCAGTGCACTATGTTATTGGTATTTTATGACTCTGCAAGAGAAAAAATGCTTGAGAGTTTGTGAGAAAATCAAATAGAAGAGACTGCTCCTCTGTGCTAATAACATAGGGTGGTGCTAGTCCCATCTTTCCACCAACTGAACTGTGACCAGGCCATGGAATGCTACACTGAGATGGGAAAACCCTTGTGAGTAGCACCCAGAGGGCTTGTTGGTTCATGTTTTGTGGTTTGTATTCCATATTTTATGGGGAGTCACTAGGCTCTCCAGGCTGCTCTGTCCAGCTAGGGGAGGGACTGGCAGCTGTACCCCTAGCAGGGTTGCTCTAGGTGGGCGGGACCTCCAAGTCCCCATCATTTACACCCTCCTGGCTGCTGTCAACCATGTTCTTTGCCACGGCTGCAGATGAGAATGAGGCAAATGGGTTTCTGACAAGAGATGGATGACTTCAAAGGCATTCTTGCTATCTATCCTGTACCCCAGTGCCCTCACATGATGGGATTTTCTCAATCATTCCTGCAAAGAAAAACATAACTGTCACAAGGGTCTTATAGTCTATTTATGCACATGTTTATATTTTCTCCTTAATGCTTCTCATTCTTTTTTTTCAAATAAACTCCAGAACTATTATCCATTTCTTAAAATTAGAGTACAGTAATTTTTAATCCCCTACTCCCCTCTCCACTCCTTACTTCCTCTTGCTAAGTCTCTCACATACTCCAAAATTTTGCAATTCTCTCAATAAATACAGCCATTTCCTTGAAAGGAGGGAGGTAATGTCTGTGTAAGTCTTAGGTACAGTACTTAGCAAGGCTCGTGAATGATTCCTAAATGATTTTGTTTTGCAATGATCAAGTGTTTGAAAATCCTGGATGAGTACTAGTCACCTGGCATCTCACTGGGTGTGCTCTCTCTTCTTCTTTCTCTTTGCTGCATCATCTCTTCCTTCCTAATTATTTTGCTTAAAATTCTGCTTTTAAAATACATTTGCTGGCTTTTCAAACTTTCCATATTAAATGTGTGTGAAGTCTCGCATCTTGGAGGCAGCATATTACTCCCTCCCTGGCTAAGACCTTGCTGACATTTTCTTTGGCCTTCACTCCAAAGTCTGCTCTGTAAGATACTTTTGGCTCTAATGCTTCCTGCCAGGGCACTTTGAAATCATTCCTGAAAACTCACCATTTTGCTGAAAATGTATTTCTCTAGTGAAGTCTCCAGTGACAGATGGTCCATTTAAATATTTTTCTGCCCACAGAAAATCCCAATAGTTATAGAAAAGAAATGCATGCGGTTGTAAGGGAGTTTTAGGTGGGCTATGCGGTTTAGCTTCTGTGCTTGTGTTCCCTAGTTGGGAGTGTGTGGGATAGGGACTGTGTCTTGTAGAACTATGTTTTGCACAGTGTTGCAACTGTCAGTATCGTGGGTTAGAATGTGGTGATGAGGTAAATGTATGTAAGTTGCAGATTACCCAGACAGTGTGGAGTCACTCATGCTTACGTAAGATGTCCAATTTAAGCTCACTATGTGGACATTTGTGTGTATCATTTCAACACTCTGTGTTGGATGGCAATTTTTCTTGGGATGTTTTTAATGATTTCAATTAAATTACATATATTTTCCTTAAAATATTTTGCCCCAATTGTCTTGGGACTCTTGGAGGGGTATTCGGCAATAGAGAATCCGGATACTTGTGGTTGTGACATTTGAGAGGAGTGCACACTTGACAAACTACCATGTTTTCAGAAGCAGTGTGACAACTACAAAATTCATTCATCCCACATGCTGAAAAACTGCAGAACTTCTTTGAATTTTGTTTCTAAAAAAATGAGAACTAGAGATAATAAGATGGAGTAGGAGGAAAAATAAGTTCAGTTATTTTGAGAAGGTTAAGCCCTCAATAATGGCATCATGGCTGAACGTGGGCAAAAGGCAGTTTGCAAAAAAGAGCAAAAGTAGGTTTATTCTCAGATTTGCTACTGCTCTTTTCTCCACCTGGAAAACTCTTCCATCATCATTTAGTAGCATATAAAATCTGATTGTTTGAGACTAGAGAGCCCACATAAATACTTCCGGGGTACACAGGCATTCTTGATGGCCTTTATGAGGACTAGTAGCAAATTATATAACTGTTCTCTTTATTTACAGAGTTTTCAAAATGAGTTCTGGAAAACATTGGCCCATTTATGAAAGAAAGGCCAGAGGTACCTGTGGCCACTGTTTCTCCTTCATTTATCCATGAGGAAAGTCCCCATTCTGTCAACCCACTTGTCATTCTTTGCCTCCTTATTTATTTTCATTTGGCTTCAGTTGCTCTTCCTGGCATTTCATAGTTGGGTTTCTTAAATAATTTTTAGAAGCTGTGCAAAATTGTATGCCGTAAATATGTGTGTGTGCCCCCACCTATGCACATAATTTCCTGGGGGAACAGATTTAAACATCTTCATCATGTTTTCTTAGGATTCTTGGATTTGGGAGGCTCATAATTACTTCCTGTTCTTGTTCAGCTTGATTTCTTTCAGTGAAATTAGATGAATATTTCAGATAGCCTGATAACTTGAAAATGTATTGTGCTATGGTTTAAGTGTTTCCCCCAAAATGCATCTGTTGGAAACCTAATCTCCAATGCAACAGGTTTGGGATGTGGGGGTCTGATGAAATTATTGCCATTATCATGGGAGTGGGTTACTGTGAGAGTGGATTCCTGACAAAAGGATGAGTTTGGCCCCCTCCTTCCCTTTCTCTCTCATACATACCCTTTTGCCCTTCTGCCTTCCATTATGTTATGACTCAGCAAGAAGGCCCTCACCAGATGCCTGTCCCTTGACCTTGGACTTCTCAGCTTCCAGAACTGTGAGCAATTCAGTTTTTGCTCGCTATAAATTACCCAGCCTGTTGTATTCTGTTATAGTGCACAAAACAGACTAAGACAGATTGTAAACTCAAAAGACTTTGGCAGCCAGGCAGGTAAAATGAATGAATGCAGCAGGTCATCTACAAGACGGTAGGGCATGTTAGGGCCTGTGGGTAACTTGGAGAGAGGTGACCTGTTTAGAGGCACCCTAACTCAGTCAAAAAATTTACATTCAACTCAACAAATGCAACTCAACTGCTGGCTGAATATGATCCCTTGGTAGTGAGTTGCTGTTTATGACAATTTCTGCTTGTTGAGAATAAGAAAGAAAGATGTCCTTCTCCTTGTCTTTATTTTCTGTTTATCTGTTAGAAACAAAAGACAATGACAGGTAGATGGACAAAGATTTGGTGATAGTGGATCCCACTCAATCTTGATGTGATTTAAAAGGATTGAGTCCTCTCAAAGCATTTCATTGACTCTAGAATAAATTTGAGAATTCCTCACATGGCCTGTTTACATGACCTGTGCCTACCTTTCTGCTCCTTCAGTTGAGGCCACTCTCCTCTCACTAAGCTCCAAACCCCTTTCTCTGTGTGCCCCTGGCTCTTTTCTACTTCACAGTCTTTATTTATCATCTTTTCTCCACCTGGTAAACATTTACCCTTGCTTTTTTGGCTAACTCCTACTCAAGACTTTAGGCTTCAGTTAGTATTTTTTTTTAATAAGTGCTGCTGTCCTCATTAGATTCTGAGTTTTATGAGAGAAAGGATCACACAAGCTGTTTATGTTGCTGCATCTACTAATGCAGTGCCTGATTCTAAGCAGACACTTAATACACAATTCTCAAAGAAGTAAACAACAACACCAATGATTAGAGATGAATAGATGTCTGGGAAACAGTTGACCTCTTGAGAGGGATTAACGGGTGGCACAGCTTTGGTGTGGTCACCATATCCCAAGGTCTGGTTCTCAATTTTGTAGGTTCCTAAACCTACATCTGTTGAACCCAGTGATTCATGGACCCACATACCCTCACAGGAGACTAAAGTTTAAGCCAGAATGCTTATTTTTGAACTGATTGTAAAACTACAATCTCTGCCATATCAGAGTGCTTCACCCAATATATTTCCTCATTTAACATTGATCGAATAGAAGAAAAACGGATGCTGAGTAGAATCAAAGAAAATATGAAAGAAGTGTGTACTTTAGAGAACTTATCACTTTTTGTTGATCACAATAGTCATGGGTATTGAACCACCTGTGTTAACTGTGCAAGTCAATGGGTATGGCCTTACCTTCATGGTGTTGGAAGCAACCTGATAAATTATTGATCCCCTTTTAAACTCCAGACTATTGTCTAATAATTTGTGTTGTCTTTACTCTAAAAAATTATAAAAAGACACTGGGATTCAATAAATACTAAGCACTCACTTATATTGCCAAGCCTTTATTGGGTAGCTAGATCTCTTCTTTCTGCTTTTGACTTCAGAGACATATTTACTTGTAAAGTGATTTCTGTAGATGACTAATGTGAATTAATTTCAGTCAATTTCCAGAGGGTGAACTTTCCTTGATTTTCTGACTTTGATCCTGTGTACTGAGTAACTTATTACTAATAATTATTAAATGATTATTGATTTAATACATTGTGTTTGAAAGACACTGTGTGTCTTAAATGGTTTCAGCTGCCACAACAACATACATGAAACTGTGCAGTCTGTACACAGCAAACATGTAAGTTTTAAAGTTCTGGAGACTGAGAGATCAAGATCAAGGTTACAGATAATTGGGTGTCTGGTTGGGGATCACTTCTTGGTTTATAGATGGCATCTTCTCGCTGTGTCTTCTTGTGGTAGAAGGGGCAAAAGTACACTTCAGAGCCTTTAAAAAAAATACAAATACAAGGACACTAATCTTATGCATGAAGATGCCACACTCATGACCTAAGCATCTCCCCAAAACTTCACCTCTCAAGACCATCACCTTGGAGGTTGAGATTTCAATCTATAAGTTTTTGGGAGAGGCACAAACACTTAGACCATAGCCCTATGCCATTATGACTTACTACCTATAACATTACCTGGTGAACGGTGGGGAAATAGAGAAGTGTTTAATTTAGGTTTATTTAAGCTAATTTGAGATACATTTTTTTTTTTTGAGTTGGAGTCTCACTCTGTCGCCCAGGCTGGAGGACAGTGGCTGCTCCCGGCCACTGCAGCCTCAACCTGCTGGGCTCCGACGATCCTTCCGCCTCCGCTTTCCACGTAGCTGGAACTACAGGCGCGCGCTACCACACCTGGCTAATTTTTTGATTTATTCTGGAAATGAGGTCTCGCCAAGTTGCCCAAGCAGGTCTTGAACCTGCGTGCTCAGGCAATCCACTCACCTCAGCCTCCCAAAGCACGGGGATTACAGGCTGAGCCATTGAGCCCGGCGAGATAAATTTTCAAGTAGGTATAAAAGCATACACAAACAAATGACAGCTCATAGGAGATAGTGACACAATACATGTTAAAAGAAGCCAACCTATGTTCTTTTAAAATTAATGCAGTACTTACCTTCAACATTTCATGTCATTATTGGAAAAAGAATATGCCTTTATCTTTTTAGTTCATGTAAAAACACTTTAAAATAGATTTTTTTTCAGATTGGGGAGTGGCATAAAATTGATGCCACTTAAAGTAAACTTATAGATTTTCTGTCTGAGACTCCATTTAGGCAACCAAAGTATTGCCATGTTCACATGCTGACCAGAGTGGAAGTATCGCTCATATTTGGAATTTTGGAAAATGCAATTACAGGAGAAATAAACGTGTGAATTTTGTTTTTCTTTTTAAACTCTAACTAAATAACAGAATATAATCCTCAGGGATTCTGACCATACAATTACATGTTAAATGTGTGGGCCAGGTTCTTCAAAAAATGCTATGTCTTTTCCTGCAAAGACTGTAGCTCTGCGAAGGCTGGTGACTATAGCATCACACACTTTGGTCCAAAGGGACATGCAAAGCAGAATGACTGCTTTGAGGCACCTGTCTTTAGCTGCATATTTTAAAAAGAGAATTTAGAACAGGCAAAATCAATAACTATTTCTTATGTTGTTTCTGTATACATTTCCTGTAATTTTAGTATTTTTTAAATCTTATGCTAAGATTAAAAAAATGACAATTTCGTTTCCAATAGACTTGCTTTTATTTCACATATGGCTAAATATCTAATTTATAGAATTAGTGGTCAGCAGAATAATGAGCTCACTCCCTCAGCGAAAGATATTGGGTCCTAAGCCCTGCAATCTGTAATGTTATGTTATTTGGAAAAAGCATCTTTGCAGATGTGATTAAATCAAGGATCCCAAAGTGGGGGATTATCCTGGATTATGCAGGTGGGCCTTAAATGCCATCAGAAGAGGAAGTGTCTTTATGAAAAAGAGGCAGAAGGAGATTTCACAAACACACAGAGGAGAAGGTGATGTGAGCATGAGACATTTAAAGGCGCTGCTGAACTTGAAGGAGGCAATGATGTGGCCACAAGCTGAAGCATATGGTCACAAGCTGAGGCTGAGGCAAGCTAAGAGGAGACAAGGCGTAGATCCTCCCCTGAGGCCTCTAGAGGTTGTGTGGCTCTTCTGAGACCTTGATGTTGGCTCAATGATACTGATTTAAGACTTCTGGCCTCCAGAACTATGAGAACATATATTTCTACCGTTTTAAGTCACTACACTTGCGGTAATTTGTTACAGTGGCCTTAGGATACGAATACAACAAATAGCCAATATACTGACTACTTTAGCATTTTAGCTCCTGAAACCTTAATCATGTGTCATAAGTTAACACGATGGAAGAGTTTAGGTTTTTTGTTTTGCTCTGCTATTAGAAACTTCTTGCCTCTAATCATCTACTTTTCTGATAAAAGAGCGAAGATTCAGACAATTTAAAGACCTTGGCACAACCTTCCTTATTGTCATATATTTTTTTCCTTTGGCACAAAAGAGCATTTGTAGTCTCACTCACTAGATGCTTTCCTATGTGCATTTGTGCTTTGAAATGTTATATTCTGGGCTTTTTTTTATAACGCCATGGTGGCTCACTGGTTCCATGCTCCTTGACACGCTATTTAGTCCTAATTTTAATTCTGTTGAACCGAAATCACCGCATGGTTCACAGAGACCCTGGATATATAACCATTATAATTAAATTGCCATATCATAGTTCCCCGATAATGTTCACAAAGACACAGAACTAGCGTGCTTTTGGAATTGTTTTAGCATCCCATTTGAAGACAGTCTCCTTACCCCCGTGATGACACCAGCCTTTTTTCACAGCTTAAAGAAGCAATATGAGTTTTAACTTTCAAAGATGATTCTTATTTCTTACAAAGGTGGGAGTAAAAAGTATGGAGAATGATTAAAATAAAAAGTAGAGCACACAAGGGGTAACTATCTTCAAGAAAACTATGTATTTACTTAAAATGATGTAGAATTGAGGGGGCAATGAAAGAATCGAACATCACAGCAAATCCTTTAAGACTTTGTTTCGCCATGACTTCTCAGTGCTGTCGGTATTACAGTTCTGTAGAGGCTATAAAACCAACTTCCATTCTGATAACACAAAATCATTATACTTTTATGACAATAAAGCTGACAATAAAAGGAGAAATGATAACAATTTTCAAAAACGTAGATGTATTTGCAGAACTCTAGGTGGGCAGGTATAGTTCATACAGATTGGCAATTAGCAATATGGAAACAGTCCTTATGGAATTTGTGCTACACAAAATACAACTTAAAGTCGGTTATGTGTCAGTTTCCTTTCAATGGAGGTATTCCAAATTTTTAGGCTGAAGTTCTTATATATTGCACAGATTCAATCTTTCCCGCCTTGCTGCAGAGTTTTTCAGATGCATTTTTTAGTATTGTGAAAATGAGTATGATATTACTTTTTAATAGTGATTTCACACAAATTAGCTTATGGATAATTTAAAACCCTGTATGGATAATATTTGAAATAGCAATCATCAGAGAATGATAACGTATGTACTGTGGTCTGAATGTTTGTCCCTTCCAAACTCATGTTGAAATTTTATTGCCATTGTAATGGTATTGGAAAGTAGAGCATTTAAGAGGCGATTAGGCCATGAAGGCTTCACCCCTGTGGGTGGGTTTAGTGCCTTAATAAAAGGGCTTTAAGGAGTGAGCTCTCTCTGTTGGCTCCTCTGCTGTTGGGAGAAACAGTGTTCCTCTCCTCCAGAGGATACCCCATTGAAGGTGCCATCTTGGGAGTGGAGACTGGGCTTCACCAGACACTCAACCTGCTGGCACCTTGATATTGAACTTCCTAATGTCCAGAACTGTGAGCCAATACTTTTCTGTTCATTAAAAATTACCCAGTCTGTGGTATTCTGTGATAGCAGTACAAAAGGGACTAAGATTATATGCTTCTATTGACAAACATGTGTTACTTTGGTGAGCTGTCTACTGGTGGACATAACTACTATTCACATTTCATGCTGTAAGATCATTATCTGAGGAAAACTATAGTTTTTCTATCATACCCTGATTTAATGGCTAAATGCATTATTTAATAAAATGTACTGAAATCTCATTTATGGTAGGATGTTATGATACCCAGTTTTGATTTTGCTACCATCTCTGTGAATAAGGTTGCTTTAAATTTGTAAAAAAGGCCAAGCAATCAAGGCTTGAGATGGTAACATATATTATTTTTAACTTTCCGATACTTTATCATGTATTGGCTACTATACTTTTAAAAATATTTATAATTTTCAGTCATTCAATTAGTGCTGAAATATTAACTAATTTTAAATGGCTCTTACATATGGCTCATTCATTCAACGGAGGCTAAGCATCTATCCTGAATTTGGGGTTATTTTATATTTTATTATTCTCTAGCTTAATTTTGCTTACTACATTGTATCTTCATTAAATTTCATATATCTGCAAAATGGACAGCAAAACACTTATATACCAATGAAAGACATTAAAAAGTGATTAAAGTCCATGAAATCACGACTCCAATTTCTGCTTGAGTCACTTTATGAGGGTTGTCTAACACAAGAGGAATCCACCTACTAAAAATTCTTCACTCTGAAGTTATACATTTATGTATGAACTTCTCATCGGATGATCTCTAGTCTCAGACATTAGATCGGTATTTAGATTTCCATTTCATACATTGATAGATGAAATGTGCTGCTTGCTGAAATGTTAATCTAGCAATAAGAGTGATGCAATAACAGTGATTGCTGGTGATAGAGACTTATTTGTTAGTTAATCAAACAGTGTCATAAGAGAAAGCATGCTCCAATGATGTTTCTCTCCAGACTAGTATAAACATATGCCAAAGTAAATATTTTAATGGAAATGACATGAGATGGTAGTTAACACTATGCACAAAAGTTCAAAATTGAAGTGAATTCTTTAACGTATGATCAAGATGAACTTTTCCTCCTGGGAATGGCAGGGTAAAATAATTTCAGATTCTTGGAATAAATTGCTCTTCCCAGAGACAGAGAAATGGTAAGTTCTTAGAGGAGAAGAAACAAGGAGATAGTCAGAGTATGCAGATTTGGAAGACTGTGAAAGATAAAACTAAATGAGTGTTTGTTTAGGGCCATTATGAGATAAACATATCATTAGCCATCTCTAAATATAGCTTTGAATGCTTAGTTTTTATGAGACAATTGGAAGGGGTGGTTTCAAAGTTTCAAAGTTAACTGAAAGGAATTAACTGAGGGCACAATATATCTTAGGGTTTCATTGTTAGCAAGCCTTTGAATAGAGAGAGAATGCAGTGTATTAAATTACTTTCATGGCTGTGCTGATTCTGATGGATAGGTGGGCATGGAGTCTCATTAATGTATGTGCCTAACAGATGTTATTCAAGCTGTCTGTGGCATCGGCACAGATGGGTTGGATATGTGGCCTGCCAACAAGACAATAGATGGATTTTACTTCTAAGACTCTATTCTCATTGACTAGGGAAGTACAACTGGCCGACAAATGCCAGAAAGTATCCAACAGAAAAGTTTGAAATTCTACATTGGAAAGATTTACACGCAACACATGTGGCTTGAGTACATGCTAAGAGTCAGGCTCAGTGTGTGGCACATTTTCAAGCTTTTTGTGATTTACAGGTGTGTGTGTGTGTGTGTGTGTGTGTGTGTGTAAACATAATACGACTCACACAAGAAAGTCCACTGAAAAGATAAGGAGAAAATCCATGTGGAAAAATTAAGCCCAATATGAAGGCCAGGCTTTATGGAAGAGGGTGAATCCACAAAGTAACTTGAACTAGGATGGGGCTTAGGTGGACAAACCTAGTGGCTACACATGAGATGAAAGGAATTAGGGAAATGAAATAACACAGGTAAGGAGGAAGACGTAGGTTCCTATTGTTATCTGTACAGCATAGATAAAGAAGAAAAAAGTGTACTGGATGTTTAGTGCTAGGCCAAATATTTAGTTCTATATACAAAGAAGATATATCAAACATTTTAGAGCTGGAAAACAACTCAATTACTGTGATGTTTTCGGAAGGTACTTTGGTAGCAGTGTGGAGGTGTTACTGCAGAAGACAAATTGAAGGCAGACACAGGTACTACATATAAGACCATAAACTATCGTTTTGGCTTAAATCAGATGAAATGAAGGCTTAGAGCTTGGGTAGGGGTCTTGGGAAGGTTAAAAAAACAATGAGGGTCATAAATGAAAGCCATTTTATGTGACAAAAAAAGTAAAACGTGTTAATTTAAGAGATACTGGCAATATTGGAACAAAGCAGAAAATGCCTTCTTTTAGCATATCCACTGTATTATTTAAAAACTAAGATGAACGGAGTTTGACATATGGGTGACCCAAAAGAACTGGAATTTGTTGATAAAAATTCTATATTTATTCTTTTTTTTTTTTTTGAGTTGGAGTCTTACTCTGTCGCCCGAACTGGAGTGCAGTGGCTGCTTCCGGCCACCGCAGCCTCGCCTGCTGGGCTTCGGCGATCCTTCCTCCTCAGCCTTCCGAGTAGCCAGAATTACAGGCATGCGCTACCACGCCCGGCTGATTTTTTGATTTATTGTAGAGATGAGGTCTCGCTGCCCAGGCGGGTCTCGAACCCGCGGGCTCAGGCAATCCACTCACCTCAGACTCCCAAAGGCGTGGGATTACAGGCTGAGCCACCGAGCCCGGCTATATTTATTCTTACATGTTTAAATTTTAGTCACTTGCAAAGTGTTCTTTTTTTGGTGCAGTATACTGTTGAGACACTTTTTCCACTGCTCAAAACAGTTTTTGATGACATCAGTTTCATGCCTTTTAGTGTTTCTGCTGTCTTCCCCGTCTGCAAAATATTTCCCTTTGAGGCCTTTTTTTCATCTAGGGTAACAAAAAAGAGTCATGGGGGCAAGATCAGGTGAATAGCGAAGGTGAAACATTGGGGTCATGGTGTTTTTGGTCAAAAACTGCTGAACACTCAGCATGGTGTGGGCAAATGCGTTGAAAGAATCTCCAAAAAAAAAAAAAAATCACTGAAGTTGGACGCAGCCTCTCGCAACAACACTAGCTGGTATACTGATGTGAAAGGGTTCCTAGAACAGTTATCTAGAGGGGGGAGACTGTGCCACAAGGAATCCACCCTCCAAAAATAATTTCAGTCTTTTTTGTGTCCTTTGTATTTCTAGGAAAAGTAAGTATTATGGAAGGAAGAGTTGCTCATAGAATGACGTATTTACAACGCTAGAATTTTTAATTTTGAAAATGTGATCAAGGATGTTATTTGAATACTATATCTTCAGTTTTTGCAAACTTATTGCATTTCTGATTTCTAGAACAATGTGGTAGTCACGGAAGAATGTAGAACATAATACCATGCAAAAAACAAAAAATGAAAACGCTTCTTGTTGAAAGGACAGTAAATTTTTGGAGCTCAGTTTTTGGGATGTGGTATCCTTGTAGATCCTCCTCCTTTATCTGGAGTGTCCTCTCCTCTTCTCTCCTCTTTCTTTCTCCCAGAGAAGAAGAACAAGGAGGTTGCTTAGGTAGATGCACAGTGAATTAGGAGGAAAATACATCTGCTGAAAGTGGTGGGGGTTTAGGCTCTTGAAGATATTGAAAGTTTGTGGCAGGAGATATAGGAACATGGGACAGGAGAAGGAGAAGGAGGGGGTCAGGGAGAGAGAGAGAGAAAGGAAGAGGGAGAGGGAGAGGAAAGGGGGGGAGAAAGAGGGAGAGAAAAATTGTTTACGGGTTTGAGATTTCAGGACTTGAGTCATGGGAGGGTTCTTTAAGTGCCTCTGGGCTTACCAACTAAACCACTGTGTATTTGTCCTTTTCGTAAATGTCACTTTACCTGGGATGTCTTCCTGTATTCCTGCCGTCTTCTTCTATTGTGGAGCATGTGTAACTCTCTCACATACTCAGTGGATGTGTGTAACTCATCCACCGTGTGTGGACTGCATGCAACCCTCTCACAGACTTGTGTTTGTGATTTATGTGTAGCTTGATAGCCCAGTGATTCTGGGCACATTACTCAAACTCGTGGTTCAGCTTATTCCATAAGAGAGGGATAAAAATATTACCCGCCACAGTGTGATTAGAGTATTAAGTGAGTCGATTCATACAAAGGCTTAGCCGGGTGCCTGCCTCTTAGTAAGCTCGGTTAAGTGCCACTGTCTTTATCATCCATGTTTTTCATGACAAGAAACAGGGAAGGAATCAGACTCATGGAGTACCATATGGCTTTGAACCCCAGAGTTACAAAGGTTTCTAAGGGTTCTTAATGATTAATTGCACAAACCCAAATATTATCATAAACCTTTGCTGAAGTTCTGAAATGATAGCTTGCCCAGGGGCAAATGTAGCCATCAACTATTTTAGAGCAAATTTTACAGTCAGAGATATTTTATGTGACCATCTCCATTGAATTTGGAATGGATTCTACTAAGTTGCAATATGAAAATATTGTGATTATATGAATTGGGGGAACGGTATGAAATGATGAAATAAAGAGAAACAACTTAAGTTATAGCTGAAAATACAATGTATTCTTTTCTAATATACACATTGTAGCAGGTTTATAATTTGAATTTAAAATCAGAGTCTGATGTCCTTGCCTGCCATTTATTCAGTTTTTGAGGGAGAAAATACTATTCTCAAATGCATCATGAAATGACATTACATTTCCCACCCACCAGCCTGTGTTGACTGAATAGTCAGGAATGCTCAGGCTCAGTCTCCTGAAAGTTAAGCAGAAGTGAAGATATAAATACAATATAAGCTGAGGAAAGAATAAACTTGTTTTTCTAGGTAACAAATAACCTAGAGAATTTCTGATGCAATACAGAAAATGCCAGTAGGCAATATTAAGAACTATAAGAAGGGTTTTGCTCTTAATGTCTGCCCAACCAAGAGAAACAAGAACATAGGACTTTCTCCACGAATGGTCTAATGAATTCAGAACTGTTCCTGGGGATGTTCTCTAAACTTACAAGGTGATATTATTTCCCATCCCATGATTATTTCATTACAGATTAGTTGGAAAGACTCTTATTTTAAACATTTCCCTTGGACTATTCTCTTTTTTCTCCCTCCATGCTTGCTTTTGCCTTCCAAGCTCAGCTTCTTTACAAGTCTGATTTATTTTAGTGGCCTCCGAAATGCTCTCCCTAGTTAGAATGCAGTCTAGATGATTCTGTGGAGTAAATGTTTTTACAGCACAACTTTTACCATTAAATTCTTGCTCTAGAATTTGTTATTACTTCTTTTTTCTCCTATCTCATCCAAGAAATATTTGTTTCTTCACATTTTCAGGTTTGGCAATCCTGTCCCACTGGATTTCCCTTGCTTATTTCTTCCACCCATCAGTGTTCTTGTCATTCGCCAGGGAGCCCCTGTTGCAAGCACTTCTGCCTCTTTGTACTGTGTACTGGCAGGAGAGAAAACCCAGACTCCCCTGGGAACTAAAGATACAGTTGCCTTTATCTGGAGCAGATGCTGTCTATTCTTCTAAAGAACAGCTGTAGCGTGAAGGAAGAAAGGAAACAGTGTGGACAGGGGATACAGCAATATCACCACCAAAAACAAACCAAACCACCAGGTACCAAGGAATACCAAACCCTGGGACACACTGTGTGGGGAGAGAAAGGGGGAGAAGACAAAGAGTGTGGAAGGAAGAGATAAGGGAGGGAGGGAGAGAGAGAGAGAGAGAGAGAGAGAGAGAGAGAGAGAGAGAGAGAGAGAGAGAGAAGCAGAAGGAGGGAGAGTAAGAGAGAGAGAGAAGAGAGAGGAAGGTGGAAGGCAGAGGGTATCCAAGAAACCATTTACCATGTTGGTGCCCAACCTAAATGCTATGGAGAATTAGCCTAAACCCTCAGGTATCCCTGAAGGCTGGAGCTCTGAGACAATAGGTACAATATTAAAGGAATAAAGACCACAGCCTTGTCTATCAGAAATTAAAACACAGAATATAAAATCTTTGTTTCTCTTCCCGTATGCAATCTCGTGTTTCCATCGGTGCTTAGAAAGTGACTAACCCATTTTCAATCTCAGATTCATGAGATTCCCCCATGAACCAAGACTTCAGGGTCGCCACAGCTCCCATCTGGGACATTGAACAGGGTGGCACACTTTTCTCGGGGCCATTCCATGCTCTTCCTGGAGAAGGCTTTGCCTCACAGCTGCTTCCAAAAGTCTAAGCACATCTTGCTTCTTTAGCAGTGAAATAAAAAGTGCATTCTAGTGTCTCCTAGCAATGGAAACTTGGAGTCCTTTTTGGGTTATTTTTATATAAAAGATTATAACTTTCTCTTTGTGTCCTAGAATCTTAAACATCCTTAAGCTGTGAAGGCAGATTCCAAACAGATCTGAAGGTGGTCTGAGAAATAGAAACACAAGTTGTTTGTCAGTTCATGAAGGGCTGCTTTGAAAGCAAAGGACGCTGAACTCAGGATCAGGGTATGACACGGGGATGTGCCATCTCTCAGCTGTCCTATTCTGTACAAGGATAGAGGTGAGTTTTCACTGTGGTCAGTAAACTGACAGACCTCTTCATGCAACCCAGAGGCGATAGCGCACAACCTCCTTGGTTAACACGGGCTCTGTGCGAATCAACTTGGAATGAGGGGTTGCAAGTGGAATTAATTGTCAGGTGTTCTGTAAATATAAGATGTCAGTATGATAACACGTTTATTAACATTATTGCAGAGTTTCCTGACAACTTAACAACCTTTCATTTGAATAAGGTGAAGAGAGTGCAAAGGAGCTTTTGTGGGATGCAAATCTAAAACATGTACTGATCCTTATGACTTGGAGAATTAAACATTTTAAAATAGAAAAGTGTTGCATTTTTACTAGAATGTTAGTTAAGTCATGACTACTATAAAGGTATGGAGAAATAATGGTTGAAGAAGGAGCTCTTCCCAGAGAATTCCGGAAGATATACATATTATTCTCAGCTTGGCCAAAATATGATAGCGTGGTTAATGCTTTCAGCCAAACAAATCATGCATTGTAGTTATTCAAAGGGAAATCTCAAAACTGAAAGCTCACCAAATTTTAATACTCTCCCCCGCTTTTGTTTTGTTTATTCTCTTTACAGGTCAGTTCTTTTCTTCTAATATGAAGCAACCGTTTCCTTGTCTTTGCCCTGATGTCTCCTATAATTTCATCTGCTCTCAGCGGCATTAGAGATTGTGTGTTTCTCCTGAGTCTAAAATCAGGAGTTATTGGCCTATTCCTACTAGACACTGTAAAGAAGACTTTTTATATCAAGAGGAAAGGGATAAGGCCTGACACAGTGGCTCATGCCTGTTAGCTCAGCACTTTGGTAGGCTGAGGTGGGAGATGGCCTGAGGCCAGGAGTTCAAGACCAGCCTGGGCATTATGATGAGACACTACAGCTGCAAAAATAAAAAACAAATATAAAAAGATGTCAGGCATGGTGGTGCACATCTGTAGTCCCAACTAGATAGGAGGTTGAAACAAGAGGATTGTTTGAGCCCAGGAACTTGAGACTGCAGTGGGCTATGATTGCCTACTTCGAGCCTGGGCGACAGAGCCAGATCTTGTCTCAATAAATGAATACATAAATAAAACAAAAGGAAAAGGATAGAGGTAGAGTTTTTACCGTGGTCACTCCACTGGCAGTTAATGTCAGGCTTCCTCCTGTATAAGTCATAGTGAAGTTACTCAATTGTGTTATCCTCAGCTTTTTCTAAAATTCCTTTCTTGCGACATGAACAGAAACAAATACAAAGGCAGCTCAATGAGGCAATACCATAATCCTTCCCCCCCCTCTAGGAGACAGCTACATTAGTGAGGATTTCAGAACTACTGGTTTACTTTACTTGGGACTCAGGTCTTGCACCCTGGCCAGTCTTCCTTTGGGGGTTTGGTCTCTTTTGAAAGTTTTGAATTAATGACCTCACGTCCTATCAATTCTGCCAATTTCTTCATCTGAATTTGCATTTTTTTTGTACTGTAGAAAGAAGCACTTATTAAGATTTTTTTTTGAATTTAAAAATGGTCCTTGCCAGAGACTCAATTTGCATAAATTGGGTGGCAGATGTACTTTGCGTAGTGGCACACCTTCTCTGGAGTGCTTTTGTTCAGGCAGTTTCTCTAGGCCTGGATCCTGGCCAAGGTCAGAAGGAGCATAATAAACTGATAAAGATAGAACTGAATGGTAGAAGAGGATAACTAGCTCATGGAGAAGCCATTTCTCATGCGTTTTTGGGGTGGCAGCAAGGGCTGGTCAAGACCACTGTTGATGACAGAGAAGTGCGTGGAAACTTCTGAGTACAGATTTTTTTCTTCTTCTTTAGAAGAGCCAAAGAAAAGATTGCAGGGGATTGTGAGAGCTACACACTCTAAGTTTAGTGCAGTTGTAAGAAGGAAATTAGTGCATTGCATGCCAAAGGATGTGAATAATGAGCATTGATGTGCATTTCGTTTGGAATAATCATTTTTTAAAGCAAGTCATTCACAAAATGAAAGTCATTTCACTGAGAGGAGTTGGTGGCTCTGAGGCCATGATTCTACTAGTTCCCTTGAACATAGACAGGGAGCCTGGTGGACTGCATACGTTCCTCTTGTTTTGGATGAGGATTGCTAGTTGGCAAAGACGTTATAGATTTTCTGAATTAAAAGAGACCTTGGAGATCGTCCATTTGACAGTTGTCCAAACTGAGTTCCAAGGCTTTGTGAAGCACAGGCTCTTTTCTGTCACCCGGAATGCAGGCAATTGATGGAAAGGCAAGGGCAGCTTGCTAGTTAAGCAGAGAGGCTGCCCGCAGCTGGGCAACCTTTTCTAGCCCACAACGAAAATGCCCACTGCGTTCCAGGCCATTAGACCCCTTTGAGTTACCATTGGATGCTGTTTATGGCACAGAAACGAATGCCCATCTGATGGTTTTAATTAATCACAACCATCATTCAGTTTCCACCCAGAATTAGCCAAGTTTTAAGCTAATTGAAAGAGAGCACCTGTCTCAAAGTGATGCCTTTGATTTTTCATATCGAGTTCTGGTTGTCCCAGCCATGTTGGGGGATTCACTTCATTCTATCTCTGTCTCTAACAGTGTCCAACGCTTACCCTGTATTTCCCTCTTCGAAACTAGTAATTCTTGAATGAAAAGAACTCACAGGATGCCTGACAGTCTCTTTAGATTAGTTAAAACTACAAAAATTACTAGAGGAGGGCTGGAATTTTTTTTGTGTGTGGGAAAATCTGAGATTAAAGACATGAGCTTCTACTCTAAAAACGTGATTTTAGCGATGTTAGCATAGAAATAGAGAAACCAGCCTGTGTTGTGTCTTCTTGGTACTACACTTTTTTTCTTTTCTCTGGGCAGCTATAGTCTAGTAGGGTAAGTGTGTTAGGACTCGAAAGACCTGAATTCACGTTCAGCCCTTGTCCCAGCTCACTATTGAACCAGGAGTGACTTATTCCTTTGAATCTCAATTTTACCACCTCATAGGCCTGTTATGAGGATTAAACAAACTAATAAAATAAGATTAATGTGTCTCCTTAAGTGTTTGTTAAATCTCTCAAGAGTTGAGTCTCTCAGCCGAAGGTATTTGCATTAAATAACATTGTGAGGTTCTAGCTTCTTAGCATGTTAACAGATGAAAAACATACTTTCTCCCAAGTGTTTCTTCTCAGGAGACCATCATCCATTCATTTGGATAAAGAGTACATCTTTTTAAACTAAATATTTGCTTTCTCTTCTTTTCTTTCTTCTTCTTCTGTTTTCTTTCCCCTCCCTCCTTCCCTTCCTCCCTCCTTTCTTTCTCTCTTTCTCCTTTTCTTTTCTCTTTCTCCCTCTTCCTTTCAGTCCTTCCTCCTATCCTTTTCCTTCTTTCTTTTTTTTGTGGTAAATGTGTGAAGGATTTTATGCCCTTCACTTAAGGATATAATGCAAAGAATGAAGATATTAATTAAAAAAATAGAATAAATTGTGATTACAATTTAATTATCATATTTATTAATGTTACATTTGCCATAATTTTTATTTTAAAAACATTCTAAATATATAGAAAATAACACAACAGAAATCTGGTTTAGATTGAACAAATGTACTTTTCTGGTATATTTGCTTTCAATGCCTTTCTTGAACGATTCAATCTATTATAAAGACAGCCAAAGTCACAGATTCATATTTTCTCCCCTTCTCCTCTTTTCCTGCTTTCTCTCCCTACAAAACTGACAAAGGGCCAAATTAAGAATTACTTTCTGCTGTGGAAATTCATAAATATTTGTTATTATTGCATTTACCATTGTTCTTAAAAAGATGCATCCAGCTACTAATTTTCACTATTTAGATGGCATTCAATTTTTTTATCATGCCAGAATTTAGCTTTTTCAGTAGACGAACTTCTAAATCATTTCCAAGTTTCTGCAATTATATAAATGTATCTATAAAAAGTGCTTTTGTATAGATACATGTGCATGTGATGTTGGGTTATATGCCTAGAAGTAGAATTGTGGGATTTTAGTGAGTTTGTCCACAAAGCCATACTGGATATTTCTGACAGCTCTCCAAAGTGATTGAAGCAATTTGCAGCCCTGCTGGCAGTGTACACGTGTGGCTCTAACCCCTCATCCTTGCCAACAGTTGATATCATTAAGCTTTGAAATGTTTGTCTGGTTTTCATTGTGAATTAATTTGCGTTTTTGCAATTGCTAGTAATTTTGACCACCCCTTCCTATTTATGCTGGCTATTCAGTTTTTATCTTTTGTGAATTGCTCATTTGCATCTTTTGTTCATTTTTTTCCTGTTGCATTCTTGATTTAAAAAGATTTACAGGAATTTTTAATTTCTCTATACTAATCTTTTGTCAACTATATGCATTGTAAATATCTTTTGTCTGTTTCACATTGCTTTAATATGATTATGATAGTTTATAATGTGTTTTGTAATACAGATTTCTTTTTAATTGTGCTGTTACTAAAATTTCCCTTTATGATTTGCCGTTTTGTTTTTGTGTTTTGCTCAAGCATTTTATTCTTCCCTTGGTATCACAAATATAGTTTCTTATATTGCATTTCATTCTAGAGGTGTTCAAAGGTTTTCACCTTCAAGATCTATAATGACAGATGAGTTATGTTGAGTGTGGCACGAAGAGGAAATTTGTTTTAAAAAAGGAGCTAGCCAGGCTTGGTGGCTCAGCCTGTAATCCTGCACCTTTAGGAGGCTGAGGTGAGTGGATTGCCTAAACCCGTGGGTTCAAGACCTGCCTGGGCAACTTGGCGAAACCTCATCTCTACAATAAATAAAAAAACTAACCGGGTGTGGTAGGGCACGCCTATAGTTCCAGCTACTTGGAAGGCTGAGGCAGAAGGATCACCGGAGCCCAGCAGGCCGAGACTGCCGTGGCCAGGAGCGGTCACTGCACTCCAGTCTGGGTGACAGAGTGAGACTCCAACTCAAAAAAAAAAAAAAAAAAGGAACTAATGCTAGCTCCTTTAAAAAATAAACTCCTCAATATTGGTGGTCTAACCCAATCAAAATATCAAAGAAGCCCAGAATGTGTGTTTTGGGTTGGCAAGTGCCTCTGCTCTGAGACTTAATTCAGGATCCCAGACTCTTTCCACATGGTCGCTCTGCCTGCCTCTGCTGCCTCTGCACATGGATTCAAGGTTGCCTGAGGAGTGGGAAAAGCTTGGCGATTGTGCAGTGAGTCCTTAGTAGACTCACTTAACCAGACCTGGAAGTGAGCATATAAATTCTGCCCATCTTTCATCAGCCAGGTCACAGGCACATGGCCACATTCAAACCCACCAGAGGCAAGGAAAGTAATTTAACCATGTGAAATGAAGATGAGAAAAGAGGTTTGGTGAACAGCTAGCCTCTCCCTCCAATGGGTCTAATTATTATTTCTTTATTCATACAAGTAGTATAATCCGCAATATTCTTTTTTTAATGACTCCTCTGAATTGTTTATCATATACCAAGTTTCCATATGTATATTGGTTTAATTTTTTACTATGTTTGGTTCCATTTGTCTATTTTTCTGTCACTAAACTTCAGTATCTGCTAATATACCCTTATAATTAATATTGGTATTTGGAAGGATAATTCCCAGGTCACTTTTATTTAGAGTGTATATTTTAGAGAATTAGGAAAAAAAATATGAATTCCAAAGCAGTGATAATATACTTGCCATAATGGGTTTTTTCATTTGAGCTTTTGTGTGATCTGTGCACATTATTTGGGCAATCTGCTTTTACACATCTGGGCCCCAGGCAAGAAGTTTTTTACCTCCAAAATGAACTTCATTTCATGCCTAGCCGATATACTACTATTTGTTCAATTTCAAGAAGTGTCAAAGTTGCCTCTGGTAGTGCTCTGTTATTATGTTTAAATGTAGACAGAATGTCTTAAAATCTCAGAAAAACAAAATTCGCAGGAAGTTTAGGAGTTTTGTCTTCTTAGACTCTTTAATAATAAGTGGAATATATACCAAGGGAAAAGAAAATTATTATGCCACATCTTTAAATAAATATGATTATGGATGCCATCACAGGCTTAAACCATTTAAATACAAAATGCTTTCCTTTTCCTAAGAACACTTTTTGGGTTACAAATAGTCTAAGGTACATTAAACATGGAAAACTCAAAGACTCCAAGCATAGAGAGAGAATGGAACTCAGAATCTGAGAGGACAGTGGGATGTGGGAGTGGGAAGGAAACAAAGTAAATATGGGATGATATAAAGAGTCATGAAAATGTCTCACAACTCACAGCTTTCATATTTTAATTTTCTCTCTCCTTACTTTCCTACCAGCAGTGTAACTACCTATAGCAGGAATAAAAAAGCTTAAACGCTCCTGTATTACCTTTATGTTTCATAACTCTCTCCCCATCACTACCCCTGTAAGCTTCTCACATTCCTGAGTATCCAGCCTAGTTTCTTGCCCTGATGACACTCCTTCATCTGTCCAGGGATCTGCGTTTAGGATTTTCTTTAGCTCATTTGATAAACTAAGCAGTGCAAATGAGAGTATGCTAACTAGTTAATGCGATGCAATGAGGCAATCAGTAGGGTAACTATTTCCATTTACAATGGTGAATACTGACTGATTGGGAAGGTTGGTGCTGCCTTTACATATATATGTATGCACGTGTGTGTGTGCGCGCGCGCGTGTGTGTGTGTGTGTGTGTGAGTGTGTGTGTTTCAGTTCATTTTTTTTCCTAAACAAGCACTGCTAGGCTTTGGAGATGCTACCCTTCAGTTGCTCACATATTAGTAAGGTAATACAAATACCCATTTAAAAAAAAATAATTCAACAATTATTCATTAGGTATCTACACTAAGACAAGAGTTTGCTAAGTGCTGGGGATTCAATATTAAACGTTCAGATTTGAACAAAATAGATCTGGTTTCTGTTCTGCTGGAGCTTATGGTTTAGCGAGGGAGAGAAACATCACTGCATATACATAGGCACACATGCTCACTGAGAAGATTACCAAGGAAAAGAACAAGGTACAGCGGATGTGGCCATGAAGGTCAGAAGAAACTTTCTTAGGAAAGGATTGTGTGTGGAGCGGAGGACGCAGTCTTGGGCCGAGGACATGGGTTATGCAGTCTTTGGCGAGGAATGAAGGAGCATGGAACATTCAAGTAACTGAGAGTGCATCGTGGTTCAAGGATAAAGACTAAGAGGAAGCTAGCCGTTCATGAGGTGGGAGAAGTGGCAAGAACCTTATGATGCTGGGCTTTAAAGAATGTTAAGAGTTAGAGATTTCTTTCTTTCTTTTTTTTTAGAACTGCTATAATGAGAACAGATTAGAGGGCACAGTCGCAGATTTGAATAAATCAGTGTGGCATGCTGGGGTCAGATGGTGGCTCAGCTAGAGGAGGAGGAGATGAGGTTAGGGAAAAGAGGACGGGGAGAGTGGATGAGCCAGTTTGGACATCATGAGACAAGACTGAATTGGACATGCAAGGTGAGTTGGGGAGCTGTCCCCGATGACTCAGAGACAAAAGCTACCCGTCCAACAACGGAGCAGAGTTAAAATAAGGCTGAACAAGTCATTGACAAATGAAAGCTATTTCCTGCACAGTTATCCAGTAAAAGAATCATGATCTTTTTTATTGAAGTCAGAAAATAAAAACAATTCTTTTTTACTGAGACTTTGAGTAAGCAGGAGATGGTTGCATAAACTATAAGAAAATATCAGGCAACCTCCAACCATACTTTTAACAACAAAATTCTATTCTTTGCTGACATTTCTGTCAGCAATTAATTATAAACATAGGTACTAGATTGAACTTACATGTAGGCAGCTTAAGAAATAAAGTATGACAGGCAGAATAGGACAGTGCAAAGCACTTTGAGGATGAAAGTCAAGTGATTTCTGTCCTAGGAGCATTTGAAAATTATCCTGAAGCAAGTCATTCAGAGCTTTCTATTTTAAATAATTCTAAGATAAAAATGCACTCAGAAAATCAATTTTCATAAACATATAGAACAATGTTTATAACAATATAGATACATATAGAATTTATAAAATAATACAATAAGCATTGATAAATACCAAATGAAGGTTAGTGGTTACCTCTGGGGAGCTAGGAAATGCAATGGAATAATGGGTAAGTGGGAGTGATTCACTTTATAACTTTCTTATTATAAATAGTAAATATATTTGAAACCTATAAATCAAAGTGTTAACAACTAAATAATCCAAAATTTTAAGTCTAACATGTGCCTGCTATATTATTTTTTTAAGTTTTTCTGCACATTTTAAATATTCAATGGCTAAATGTTTAAAAAAATTAAAAATGAATTTTTTCTGTTCATTATAATATGGTAATGGAAACTATCTCATGACTAAGAGACAATATGTTGCCTTAAATTCTGTTTTCTAACTTATTATTGAAATGCTATGTAATCATAGTGTTTTTATTGTGGTTTCTATTTTTTATTTGAAAATGATATATCAGGGTTAAATAAATAATTTTTTGAAATATTTTCTGCTTTATAAAAAGATAAATTATGACATAATTATTTTATGGAGGTAATAACCAGGAATGAAAGGCCACAGCATGTAATAGGTTATTTTATTTTCCTATACTTTGATGAGGAGAATAGTAGTGTTGTGTGATAGGAAAAGTCTGGATAGTTATATTCATTTAGGCAAATCAAATCACTTCTATTGGGGTTTTTCCTTTATCTATTACAAAAAGAATTGGAATTGAGTCTTTTTTTTTTAATGTACATGATCTGGCTTTTACTTTCCTGGATTATTTTGAGATACTGTATCTCTTCCTAACAATACGGTACTTTAGTAAATTTTTAAAAATGAAGTAAAAAAAAAAACTTTTATTAATGTTTGACACATATATGGAAAGTCACACAAACCATACGCATAAAATGTGATCAGATTTACAAAGTGAACATAGTAAGGTAACCTGTGTTCAGGTCAGAACTGAAACGTTGCCAGTACTTAAGGAAGTCAGCCCTTTTAGTCCCACCCTAACTCTCAGGGTTTTTGCTATGCTGACTTCCAACTTCATTAATTAACTTTGCCTGTATTAGAACTTTATGAAAATCAAATAACTCATTATGGGTCTGGCTTTTTTTTTTTTGCTCATCAATATGTTGGGAGAATAATCTATATGCTGTTGTAGTTGTGATTTGCTCTTACTTTTGATGTAATAGCCATTGGCAAATTTTTATGTAAAGCACAAGTTTATTTTTCCATTCTATTCTTGATGAATATTGAGTTGTTTCCAGTTTTGAACTATGACTCATAGTACTGATATGAATACTCTTGTACACCTTTTTTAGAGCTTGCATGTGTACATTTCTATGTATCTAGGAAAATAATTCTGGGCCACACGACATGCATATGTTCACCTTTCATTGATATCACCAAACAGTTTACCAAAGGAATTCTAACAATTGACATGCCCACCAACAAATGTTTGAGATTTTCATTAGATTTACATCTTTACATTTTCATTTGTTTGAATGTCTTTTGATTGACAGAGTTTCTTAATTTTAATATGGTCCAAATTTTTCTTTATGATCAGCACATTTTGTATTCTATTTAGGACATCTTTGCTTATCCCAAGGTTATGATAATAATGCAGCTTACTAAATTTTATTTGTAGCTCTCATTAACATTGTTATTCAACAAATACATTGAAAAAAGTGTCACTCAATGATTCACTAGTTCTCCCATCTCTCCCCTCCCCAAAAAAGAAGAGATAAAAGAAGTCTTAGAAGTCAACTTTTGATAGGATGTAAACTTTCAAGATGCAGTGATGCAGTAGTTTTGCTTTTGTTCTTTTAGTTATTTGTCAGGAGCTAAGAAAAAGATGGCAGTGCAGACACTTAAAGCTTCTCTACATAATGGAGAGTGCCAGAAACATCACTTAGTGCCAGCTGTCCTCATTAGCTATAAAAATCTAACTGGAATAGACATTATAACTTTGAAAGAATAAATTTGTTAGTTATAGAAAGCATCTTTGTGGGATTCTGGATTATAAATGCTGGTGCAGATATCTTTGTGTATATCTAATTTTAATACTTAAAAAAAAACTTTTAGAAAAAGTGTTAAAATTGTGGTTCCAGATGGCTGACCAAACAGGAGTATTTATATCTTCTCCTTCCCCACATTCTTTGTATTCTGGAACACACACACACACACACACACACACACACACACACACACACACACACACACAAACACACACACGGTGATGCTTCAAACTGGAATCAGAATGCCCATGTTGGGAATCCCTGTAACAGTGGTTTTTCTCAAAGGAACCACAGAATAACCCCAATAGCAAAGGCAGCTTTTGTAGAGCTACAAGAAGTTGGTCAGAAAATTAAGAGAAAAGAAGTGACTCAGATATCTCCTCTAGCCTCCCTTTAGAGGATCCCTCAGAGAGTTAGAAATAAACAACAGGAGAATGTGAAGAATTTTGACAGAGGGCCCCAACCAAGTCCCATCCAATCAGACTCTGAGAGTGGAGCTGAGATGTCCTCAAAGTGCCCTAAGTGATACTATTGTGCATCCTGAGTTGAGAATGACTGCTTTTTCTCATTGTGCTCTCACATACATTTTTGTAATTGCAGGTATGATAGAGGTCCATAACATCTGACCAGTCATTTATGACCAGGGTTGTTCATGACCAAGCTATTGATGACATTTAACGAAGGCTGGTCACAGTTGAGGTTTTCTCCTCTGTTATTTTGTGAAATATGGTATATTGGTTAGGAAAAAAACAGTATAATTTCTTCTAACATTTTATTCTAAAAAAAATAAGGAGGATTCTTTCTATTTGTTATTACAACAATTTATATGAATGAATTAAGCATTCAGTATTCAGTTAAATCATGTTTAAGAAAAACAGCACTGTAAACAAAGAATTAGCAGGAATCAATGACTATAGAAGCAAAACTTAGTAAATTAGAAAACAAATAATATTAAACTTACTTCATAAAACAAAACACAACAAAAAACCTCACACCTTGAAAGGTCTAACAAAATAGGTACACACTATTGAATAAACAAATAATCTTTTTCAAGTCTGTTTAAAAAAGAGAAAACACCAACTTTGCTACTGTAAAAAAAAGCAATTATAGATTTGCAGATTTAAAATATCATAAGAATATATTATGAGTAACTTTTAAAATATAATGAGAGCAATAACAATGGTATGTATATAATCCTTTAATATTTATTGGTCACTTGCTAAATATATAGTCATGTAATTTTCACACAACTCTATATGATCGATTTTTATTTTCATTTTTAATGAATTTTAGACAGGTTAAGTGACCTATGTATGTGAGGTGGCAAAGTAGAAAAATCTGAAATTCAACCCAGGCTAACTCCAAAAGCTTTTAAAATTGTACCAAATAACAACTGAATATTGACATCTTCAATATAATGTTACATGATCTTTCCATGAACTTTCATACATTTGTTCAATAAGTTTCTTTTGAGCACCTACTAATTGCTAGGCACTTCCTAAATATTTAACCATTCTGCAATATTGTCTCTTAAAGTGAATAAATTGTAAACTGATGCAAAAAAAAGGCTTTTTCCAGTCAAAAAGACCCTTTTTACTTTAGAGATGCACCGTCCTGGGAACTTAAGTGCTTGAGAATCCAGTCAATAGGTCCTGATGCAGATTGATTCTTGTTCATTACAGATTTCCTTGGGGCATTGCTCTGTGTTTTTTCTTATAAACTCTTGTTAGTATATAAGGGAAGATTTAATTGGTTGTTTCCCTTCCTAAGTTTAAAGGTCAAGCTAATATTGAATATAAGATTCAGGTTTATTTTCCTAAAGGAGAAAGAAAAATGGGCTCAAATGAAATTGTGTTGACCTATATTTTCCTTTTCTTAGTAATATTCCAAAGTGAATTGTAACCAATGCATTACTTCACTTCTATTATTCATCCTTGTACAGAAAAGCATTTAAAGTTAGAATTATCTTGAACAAGATAAAACAAGATTATTGTTTTTCCCTCTAAATGATCTTCCTATATCAAAATGAAAATACATCTCTGGTAGTAGTATGTTACATACAAACTTACTTTAGTAACTTTGTTTTCACTTTTTAACTCTTAGGTTTCCCTCCTTTCTTCCTCCCTCCTTTCTCCTTCCCTCCCTCCTTCCCTCCCATCTTTCCTTCCCTCCTTCTGTCCTTCCTCTTTCTTCCTTCCTTCCTTCCTTCCCTCCTCCCTCTCTCTCTCTCTCTTCCTTCCTTCCTTCCTTTCTTTTTTTACCTTTCCTTCTTTCCTTCTCTCTCTGTTTCTGTCTTTTCCTTTCCCTTCCCTCCCCTCCCTTTCTTCATCCCTTTCTTCCTTCCTCCCTACCATCTTTTCTTCCCTTCTTTCCCCCTCCCTCCCTCTCTTCCTCTCTCTTTCTTTCTTTCCTTCCTTCTTTCTTTTTTTTCTTTCTCCCTATAAACAACAGACACCCTTAAATGCATGCATAATAATGAGATAGTTCACTAATTTTTATTAGTGGCATACAAAAAATAGTCTTGTTCCTTCACAGGTGTATACACCAATAACCAAGAAGTTATTTAAGTGACTTTTTATTCCCTGGCTCTAGAAGAAAAGGGCTTGGTAATAGCATGTACTTACAAACAGCTTGAGAGTGGAAAAACACCAGTGATTTTCTGGTTGTTGAGAGGACAGATATTGTCTATTTCAGCTGGCGCAACCCATTTGTTTTCCCTTTAACAAAGTGACTTGGTTCTTTTTTTTTTTTTGAGTTGGAGTCTCACTCTGTTGCCCAGGCTGGAGTGCAGTGGCATACTCATGGCCACCCCAGCATCGACCTGCTGGCTCCAGCAATCCTTCTGCCTCAGCCTTCCAAGTAGCTGAAACTACAGGCATGCGCTATCAAGCCTTGCTAATTTTTTTTTTATTTATTGTAGACACAAGGTCTTGCCAAGTTGCCCAGGCTGATCTTGAACCCTCGGACTCAGGCAATTCACTCGCCTCAGCCTCCCGAAGTGCTGGGATTACAGGCTGAGCCACTGAGCCCGGCTGACTTGATTCTTATATTACCCATTGACTTCATGTCATCATCCCTTTAGGAATTCTAGACAGCAGTTGGAGTGGTTTGGGAATCACATTGATACTATCACAACCACCATACAAAACACCCCAAGGAGACTTTCTGTTAAGAACACAGCTATCTACCTTGAAGTGACTTTGGGTTTAAGTTGTAAGGTAACTCATGGAGTTTCATGGAGATTGAAAATGTTTGTTCTTTGAGATAATGAAAACTATGAGAGACTATTTGAGTTCTATAGTGTTATTGAAGGAAGGCAAGACCTATTATTTAACTTTATCTTTGTACTCTAAGTATTTAGAAAGTGCCTGGAAATTGGTAGGTGCTCAACAGATATTTAGTGAACAAATGCAAGGGAGCTCATAGAAAAATCATTAATTAATATAATTAACCTGAAGACTTGACTATTCAGTTGTTACTTGGTATAACTTAAAAATCTGGGTGCTTACTTCAACAGCACATATACTAAAATTGGAATGATAAAGAGAAGATTATCATGGTCCCTATGCAAGGATGACATGCAAACTCATAAAGTGTTCCATATTTTCATAGTTCATAGTTCATATTGCAAGTCAATAACATGATCTACCACATAAACAGACTAAAAAACCAAAATTATATGATCATTTCAATAGACACAGAAAAAGCATGTGATAAAAGATAGCATTCTTTCATGATAAAAACCCTAGCAAAATAGGCATAGAAGGAACATTCCTCAAAATAATAAAAGCCATATATGACAAACCCACAGCTAATGCCATCTTGAAAAGGGAAATGTTGAATACATTCCTCCCTCAGAAATGAAACAAAGCAAGGTGCCCACTTTCACCAAAAAACCACTAGATGTTAGCATGGTTGCAATGAAAAGAGAATGCTTGCACCCCATTGGTGGGAGTAAAAATTAGTACAACCTCTATGGAAATTGGTATGAAGATTTCCCAAAGAACTAGAAAGTCAAGGATCTACCATATGGTCCAGCAATCCCACTATCCAAAGAAACAGATGTTATTATACAAAAGACACCTACACTTGAATGTTTATTGCTGCACAAGTCACAATTGCAAAGATGTGGAATCAACCTAAATTTCCATAACCTGATCAGTGGATAATGTAATGAATATATATATCTTCTGTGGAATACTAGTCAGTTATGAAAAGGAATTAATGTCTTTTGCAGCAACTTGGAACATCATCCTAAGGGAACCCAGGAATGCAAGGATGGAAAACTAAACACTGGATGTTGTCTTTATAAGTAGAGCTAAACTAAGGATCTGCAAAAGCAGAGAGAATGGTATAATGGACATTGGAGACTCAGAAGGGAGAGGGTTGGGAGGGGAGTAGCAGTGAAAAATCTTACCTATGATGTACTGTGTGCATAGAGGGGGTAGTGAGTAAATTTAAAGTCCAAATTTCTCTGCCACTATCCAATGTATTCATGTAATCAAAAACCATTTGTATCTCCTAAAGCAATTGAAAATACAATGGAATAAAATAATTAAATGAATCCAATAAAAAAGAAACAGAATAAAATGAAATAAAAATTTGAGATTTGTTAGATATATTTTGTGTCTTGGATTGTTTGTTGGTTTTGCAAGCAATTATTTTCTGGAAATTCCAGGCTGTACATTATTATAATTGAGAGCCAATAAGAGAGAATTCTGTCAATTCTCAGATGCTATGTGGAAGCACATGCTACACACCACATATATTAAAATTCCTTTTAGTTCCTCTACATACATACAACTTTTGTACAGTAAAAGTTCACTTAGTTGAAATGAAAAGTTCTCACTTCTTTTGATAGCTCTGAATAGAAATCATTGTAAAATTATTCCATGATTTTTTAAAAAAATGCCAAGCCTTATTTTTATTTTTTTCTTTTTCTCTCTCTTTTTTAAACAATTTATTTTAAAGATGTGGGACACAATTCAGGATTAGGTATGAAAGTAGACATCATACAGGTAAAGTTTGGACCTCCCTTTGGTCCCCACTTTGCCTGGTTTGAGATCAGGTACCCTTACTGATGTTGTGTTCTTCCCTGTCTCCTGCCAGTATCCCACTCCTGACAATCCCTTTTTTATAGTATTGTGGTAAATATTCAGGGTCTACTTAGAGTGAGAACATGTGGTACTGTGTTCTTTGTTTCTATGATAGATCACAGAGTATGATAAACTCTAAATCCATCCAAGTTGCTGTGAAGTCCATATGTTTGTCCTTCTTTATGTTTGCGTAATATTCCATTGTGTATATGCACCACATTTTTTTAAATCCAGCCCAATTTTGATGGGCAGCATGATTGGTTCCATATTTTTGCTATTGTGAACAGTGGTGCAATAAACATGCGAGTGCAGGTATGCTCTGAGTTCCTTCAGGTATATTCCCATAGAGGGATTGCTGGGTCATATGGATGGTCAATTTTTAGTTCTTTTAGCAATCATCACACTGTTTTCCATAGAGGTTGAACTAGTCTGCATTCCCATCAGCAGTGTAGAAGTGCTCCCTTTTCTCTGCAACCTCGCTAGCGTCCGTTATTGTTTGTTTTATTAATGATGGCCATTCTTACCGAGATCAGGTGATATCTCAATGTGGTTTTGGTTTGCATTTCTCTGATGACTACTGAGGTTGAGCAATTTTTCATATGTCTGTTGGCTGCCCATATGTCTTCTTTTGAGAAGTGTCCATTCATGTCTTTGGCCCAATTTTTAATAGGGCTGTTTGCTTTTTTCCCCCTTTTGGCATGTTTGAGTTCCTTGTAGATCTTGGATGTTAGGCCTTTGTCAGATATATTGTTGGCAAATATTTTTTCTCATTCTGTGGGCTGTCATTCCGCTCTCTTGATGGTTTCTTTTGTTTTCTAGAAGCTTTTCAGTTTAATGAGGTCCCATTTGTCTATCTTATCCCTTATGACATGGGCACTTGCGGTTTTGATCAGGAATTGGTTGCCTACTCTGTTTCCATAAGAGTGTCTCCTGCATTTTCTAAGATTCTTATAGTTCGAGGTTTTATGTTTAGGTCTTTGATACATTTAAAGTTGATTTTTGTGTATGATGACAGGTAGGGGTCCTGTTTCAATCTCCTGCATGTGGTCAGCCAGTTTTCCCAGCCCCATTTACTGAATAGGTTTTCCTCTCCCCAGTGATTGTTGGTGGAGGCTTTGTTGAAGATGAGCTGGTTGAGAAATTGAGGCTTTGCTTCCATAATCTCTATCCTGTCCCACTGGTCTATATGCTTGTTCTTGTACCAATACCAGGCTCTTTTGATTATAGACATTGGCATAGTTGACAAGTCAACAGTATTAAATCTTATAATAAAAACTAACAATCAACCTGCACTGTCTCTTCCTCATCTCCACCTGGATAATAGGTTTTAATTGTTTTTTGCTCTGTGGTTAATTAGATTTTTACTTCTAAGTATTATTCTGCTTTAAAAACTATCCACTTAGGTATTATTTTTGGTTTCCCCCTACGATGAAGTTTTAACTCCCTTATGTATCTTCCTCACAATTGTTCTCTCTCTGTGCTTTTCAATATGCCTGCTGTGTGTTTTTTGAAGTAATAGCCAGTATTTTTATTACTGTTCACGGCTGAACAAAGTGGTGGGCTCATGTCTCTTTTTTGTTTTTCCTACAGTAAATAGTTGCCTCCATTTGGTAGAGCTTCCTATGGTCCCATTGCTCAAAAAATAAATCAAAAGGGGACCACAATTTAGATTTCTCAAAGTCAACCACTCATAGCCACTTAAGCAAAACAGGTCATACTGATTTCCGGGAAACCCTAACCCTAAATATAAGAACATAACCTTTTTGTCCCTATCAGCATGATTCAATGAAATTAAACCCATCAGTGACTGACAAAAGAGCCTAAGCTGCTCTATTTTCCTTAAAAAAGAATGCGTGACAGTAATTTATGATAAAGGTGAGCATACTTCCTCTTCTATGCTCTATAAACTATGATGTAACTGCTGTAAGACCGAGACTTCCTCTTGTTTTAAAACTTGACAATGATGCGCCTTATTCTGAGTCTTTTTATTTCTTTTTCTTTTAGCTTGTGCTGGGAACTCAGGAATTTCAATTTGAAATTTCACGTCATTCAGTTTTGGAAAATTTTTTTGTGTATCAATTTTAGATAGTTTCATTATTTCCATTTTTTCTGTTTTCGTTCTAGAATTTCTATTTTTTATCCTCAAAATTTTTCCTATCTTTTAAAAATTTTACTCTATCATTTGTTCTTTTTTTTCCTCTTTTTTTTTGTCTTCTGGCACTACTTCTGTTTTTTTGCATGTGTCCTATCTGTCCATCTGTTGATTTCATAGTTTTAAATACTGTTTTTTTACAGGTGTAGAATGTGTATTGATTTTTTTGTTTCATCGGTTAAAATTTCATCAAAACTTTCATCTATTTTTTCTCTATGTTTTGAACATATAACTAACTCATAGATATTTTGCAGTTCTTATTTGCAGATTCCAATATTTATTACACCTGTGGATTCTGATTTCATTTTCTCTATTTTTATCTTGATTATTGTCCACAGAGTTCTATGCATTCATATGTGTTAGATATCATGTATAAAAAAGCAGCACAGAATAAGTATGATTTTATCTTGTTTCTTCTGCTAGACAGAGAGAGTAGGGGCTGATTTCCACAGTCCAGTCAGGGAAACAGTTGGTTGTGCTTTGCTGATGTTCATTCTGCCTAAGGTTCATTGTCTATCCTATGACATGACCCTTGGTGACATTTCTACAGAGATCCTGATGATTATATGTCTTCTCAAGACAAAGGGATTATGGGAATTTTTCCTCTCTATATTAATTTGCAGTCTTGTTTTTTAACTTGCTCCTGAGCCTCCTGCTTTGTATTGCCTCCTAAATTGGCAAATATCTTGAGAGGAGCCTGGCTCTATCAATACCCCACACATATCCAGTTTTGCTATTCTAGCCCCATGTGAGCATCAAATCTCCACTGTTTTTTTTTTTTTCTTTCTTAATTCTTTTCTACTTCTAACTGTGGATTTCACTTAAACTAAAGCCAGAATCCTTAGTGGTTGGGCAAACTCCCCCCACCCAGGGAAAAACGTATGCAAATTTTCAGTTCATCTTTTCATATTTCTTTCCTCTTTGGACTTTGTGTCTCTTTAGTTCTTGTTTATTCTGAAGTTCTCGGATACCCTTTTAAGAACTGATTTTCTGTTGTAATTCACCCAATCCTTTTACTTGTCCTAAGCAGAAGCTTTCAGTCGTTGTATACTATTCTATACAATTAGAAATGGAATTTCCATGTATTGGGAAGGTTTTCAGGTTCATGTAAGACTATCTTGAATGTTTGCATTATTTATCTGTCTCAATCTCCTAATCTTTCTCTTTTAATCTCCTAATTTTTCTCTGTGTCTACTGTCTCCCTCTCTCAGTTTGCTCAATTGTGCTCAATTTTCTGAAAGATACAATATGGGGAATCTTCCAGCCAGGAGCCTGCTGTTTGTTTTATAACTTACCATCTTTGATAATCTTGTCTAATCTTTTAATCAGATAAACTAAACAGAAGAATATGCATAGATGGCTAAAAGACTTTAATTCACATTTTTAAATTTTAGAGTTTAGTGCCAGATAGAATTTCTAGCTCTCAGCTTCCTCTTGGACCTACCCTGGCTCCTTAAAATTCCGAGATCCAGAGAAGTATAAGTTAGTGATTGCATTCAATATGTTTCCCTAAGAAGACTCTAAAAGCCTCCCTTCTAGTTTTCTGTTTTTTTTTTTTTTGTTTTCATCACTCATGGACTTAGAAATAACGATTTTCAAATACTACCCCTGAAATTTACTAAGTGTGACTTTCTACAATACTCTGGGACTGCTTTCTTATTGTGAAATCAGAGATAACAATATATACATCATTAACAGAAGATAAAACAAAATGACTAACTAAGCTCCCATCACAAGCCTTAAAACATAATAAGCACTCAATAAATGCTTATAATTTCACTGTCCTAATTCCATATGAACAAAAGAGAGGAGAAGAAGAAAAGATGTATGAATGACAGAGATATTGCAAGTCTCCTGCTAGTTTCTTCCATTACAAACTCCCAATTTTGTTGTTCATTTTTATGGTAGCCCTTGATATCTTTCCCAGACTCACACTAAAAAGGGAGAAGAGAAATGTGGATAACACAGACAGCACTTTCATAACCAGTTGAAAAGAGAGATGGAGCCAACGCTTGTGCCTGAGTAATTTAAATATTGATGGAAACCCAACTCTTGAGTGGTTTAAGTAAATCCAGACTGAAAGCAATAAACGAGAGCAGAGGAGTTCCAGAAATTTCTTTCCTTTTTGTTTGCAGCCTGTGAACATATGGTCAGAGACATTCTGCTCAGTTGGCTAAATCACAGTGCTAATGAAGCAGAGATTCCCTAAATGAGTTATTTAGCTTTTAGCAGGAAAAACTGTTTTTCTTTAACAGATGACACGCCTCAAGTTGAAAAGCTCACTTCCACTTACTGGGCAATGTGGCTGGTGAATGTGCTGAGCTCAAGGCAAAACTGATGTCAACATCAGGAACCAAGAGGAAATGCGTGGCTTAATGAAGCTGTGTGGGTAGCACCTTCTCAGATTCATTGATACCCACAAGGACTATTTACGCCCCAAATAATATGAGCCATAGCAGTACCTACTGCCTCAGATATTTTTACTTATCTTTTTAAACTTCATGGGGGTTGGATGTGACCTGGGAGTAAGAGCAGAAACTAGATGAGGGCCAGGTTTAGGGTTTATATGTTCTGGCTTTGACATGATCTTTTGAGTTTGCCTAAAGTGTGGGCTATTTTGTAGACTTTAGCTTTAAGTTTATCTTTATAACTGCTTATTCGCTGATGGTTCAGTATTGCCCCAAATACCGTAATTTGCAAATCCCTTTTAGTTTGAAGATATTTTGATATAGCCATATTCTTTTTACTTGTAATTTAGGTGAGAAACTTAAAAGCTTTTTATCCCCCTTCCTTTCTTCCTTCCCTCTCTCCCTCCCTCTCTCCCTCCCTCCCTTCTTTCTTTCTTTTTCTGTTGAGGTTTCAATCTGTCATCCAGGCTGGAGTGGAGTGGCACAATCACGGCTCACCACAGCCTCGACCTCCTGGGCTCAGGCAATCCTCCCGCTTCAGCTTTCTTAGTAACTGGGGACTACAGGTGCACATGTCCATGATCAGTTTAAAAAAAAATTTCTTTTTAAAATAGGCAAGACTGATCTTGAACTCCTGGGTCAAGCAGTTCTCCTGCCTCGACCTCCCAAAATGCTGGGGTTACAAGCATGAGCCATTGTGCCCGGCCTGAAACTTGACAGTTTATTTATAGTTTTTAAATTAAACTTTCTATGTTTAGGTATTAGAACAAATAAGATTTTGTGTTATCAGAACAAAGTAAGTGTAGACTAATTCTAAGGTTCTGTGCAGAAAGGAAAAAAATGGAACCTTTATGGAACTTTTAAAATTTTACTTTGTTCATGTTATCTCTGCACAAAACCTGTCAAACCATTGCTTCTTATTTCCAAATCTCATTATTGCCTATATAGACCTTGAGAGAACTGATGGCTTCAGATGTGCTATTCCCCAGCACTTGTGAGTGAATTCTATTCAATTTGTCTTACCTTTCTCCAAGTATAAGCCACTCATCCACCTCTTTTGGGGAATTTTGGTCTGATTACTCATAGTAATTCTGTTAGGAAAACTGAGGCTCAGCTCCGAGAAGCAGGATTGTAGCATTGCTTGGCATTGTTGACAAGACACCAGTAGTAGTCACGTTGCAGTCTTGGGGGGATTGTAATCTTGGGTGGCTTCTTGGGACTCAGTTAACTTTGTTTTGAGGTGGATGGTGCTGATTGTCCATTCTGCTGGCAGGCCTGTTACGGATAGTAATAAAGTAAACTTATATGCCCTGAATATACTAATGATAAATAATTATTATGATTCCAGTCAATAATAGATGGGCAATTTATTCATGGTGACAAGAGAATGAAAGTTATTCAGGGTTTCCCCAAGTATGTAGTGCTAGTAATATCAATTTAAGTAGCCCCCTCTATAACCTGGTCTCTACGATGAGTCTTTCCATCTTCATCTGTTGTTATCACATACAAGCCAGTTCCAGCTTCCTGCCAAGCCAGGGGCGACACAGATGCCCCAGTCTTTGCTAATGAATTTCCTGGCATTTCAGAGCCTACCACCCATCCTTCCAAGTCCATCTCAAATGCTTCCTCGTCATTTGTCTTTCTAGGATTCTTTCTTCTCCCTCACCCAGATGGAAACATTTCATCATCCACCAAAGTCCCCCTGCAAATTGTCCATGATATTTTTACAGCTCCTGCCACTTCCTGCTTTATAGAAGAATTGTTGAAACTCTTGCTTCCTGTTAGAGCATTACTTTCTTAAATATGTAAAATAAATATACTGAATAAAAGTGGAAAGCATTTACTAGTGTTAATTCTGTGCTAGGAACTGTGTTAAACTTTATACACCAATTATCTTATTGGAGCCTCACAGCAAGCCTATGGATTCAGTACTATTATTAGCTCTACTTTATGGATGAAGAAACTGAGTGTGATTGAATTTAAATAATTTGTTCAATATGAAAAATTTTTTAAATGTTAAATTAAAATCCAGGCATTTTGTCTTCACTATTTGTCTTAATCAGTTTGGGCTACAATAACAAAATTGGGTGACTTATAAACAACAGAAATCTATTTCTCATGGCCCTGGAGGCTGGAATCCTAAGATCAAGGCATCAGTGAATTTCTTGTCTGATGAGGACCTGCTTCCTGGCTCATAGATGACCATCTTCTGTCTGCGTCCTTACATGATTGAGGGGGTATTGGAGCCCTCTGAGTTTCCATTTATAAGGACACCAATCCCATTCATGAAGGCTCCACCCAAATGACCTAATCACATCTTGAAGGCCCCAATACCGAATACATCACAGTGGGGATTAGGTCTCAACATACAAATTTTGAGGGGACACGAACATTCAGTTTATAGCAGTTTAAATTTTCTTTTCTTTTTTTTTTTTTTTTTGCACCAGAGTCTCACTCTATACCCAAGTAGGAGTATAGTGGCATACTCATGGCCACCACAGTTTTGATCTGCTGGGCTCAGGTGATTCACCCACCTCAGTCTTCCAAGTAGCTGGAACCACAGGCATGCAGCACCACGCACGGCTAAATTTTGTAGAGATAAGGTCTTGCCAAGTTGCCCAGGCTAGTCTTGAACCCCTGAGCTCAGGCAATCCTCTTGCCTCCACCTCCCAAAAAGCTGAGATTCCTGACGTGAGCCACTATGCCCAGCTAGTCTTAAATTTTATACCCTACAGCTTTGACATACATAAAATGTCCGCAAATGATAATTATTTTGTCTTGTGGAAAAATATAGCTATCACTGAGCAGTTCCTAATATAAATAATAATTTAAAAAAGGATGTGTCCTTTACTTAGAAAAAAAAGTTGACAAAGTTAAAATGGCAAATATTGAGTTCTTTGCTAATTATAAGATAGTATTTTACACTTTGAGAGTAGATAAGCTAAAATAGTTCTACCATGTACTTTAAGTTCTTTTAAATTCTTTTGTGAAGCTATTTCAAAAGCATAGAATTATACTTTATTTTCTGCTCTTGAATTGTTCCATCTACCAGTTGAATGACTTAATCCATATACAACTCATCTGACTTTGCATATAAACATTAGCATGCTTCCTTGAGACAATTTTCTAAAACATGTGATTATTTTTCCTTTGTCTCCTGGGACTATAGTCCTCACAAAGAAACTGTTCACTTCCCTGCTGGAGCACTTTTGCTTCAGGAGTTTTTAGGTCCTAATACAAATACTTTGATTTGAAATGAAAGCAATTCTTTGATATTAAAAACTTGTTATTCATCAAGTGAAAGAGGACACGTGTCAAATTTCAAAGAAAGTTCATCAAACTTCATTCCATGAAAACATGTGAAAACGTGTAAGTCTTCTATTGGGATACAGGCATGGAAGTGCTCAGGAGGAGACATTAGCTTGTGTCCTGCTTGACGACCTTGTCCTTGAGTCTCTGTCCATGAATATTCCAATGGAGTGAGGCAGATTCTAGAAGCATACTGCATTTTCTCACTCTTCCTGGAAGGGTGTTACGGCAGATGCTGGGGCTGTTTTTGCAACTGTGAGGGCAGGTTGCTGTGGGGCTCACGCAGCAGCTGCTTCTGGTCTCTCAGGCCACCTGTAGGTCCACTCCACTGCACCTTCCCTCATCTCCATGGCATGAGCTCCCCATCTTACTCTCCCCACCTCCCTCAGTGACTTTATGGAACCTGCTCTGGATCCCAAGTGGGAGTTTTCTCTCCACACCCATGAATCCTCTAATTCTCCAACAACCGTTGAGTATCCAACTATTCAATTCTATCTACCAGACTCAGTGCAACCAGTTGTGAAAAAACCTGCATACAACCTAAAACAGTTAGATATTTCATACATGTCCCTAGTTAGAGATACATTTCATACAGTGCACAACAATAACAGATATAGTTTATGCAAAAATACACCCAGAATAAAATTATTTCATTCAGTGAGCAACAGTGTGAGTGGGAGAAGGGCTCAGTCCCCAAAGACTGCTCCCTAAATTAGATGCCAATTTCAAGTTCCAGGCTATTCGAACTTCTGACCTACTGACTATACTTTGGGGGTGTTCTCGTGACCGCCCCCAGGATTGATCATTTTCTAGGACGGTTCACAGAACTCGGAAGAGAGCTTTATTTATGTTTACCAGTCTACTATAAAGGGTACAATGCAGGAATAGCTCAATGGAAGAGATGCATAGGGAAGGCATGGGGGTGTGGGGTGTGCAGTTTCAATGCCCTCTCCAGGCTTACAGCTCTCCCAGCACCTGGATGAGTGTATTAATTCAGAAGATCTCCGAACCCCATTGCTTAGACGTTTCTATGAGGGTTTCCTCATGTCTGCACAGCTGGTTAAATTGTCAACCATTGTTGATTGACTCAAACTCCAGCCCATCTTCCCTCATAAGAGGTTGGGTGGTAGGGTTGAAAGGTAAGAGCATGATAGGAGACTAAAAGGGGGGGAGGGAAGGAGGAGGGGTGAGGAGTAGTGAGTACAACATTGGGTACAATGTTCTCTATCTGGGGAATGGGGTCACATGAAGCCCAAGCCTCTCCAGTGCCTCAAACAAGCATTTGAACTCCTGAATCTAAAATAAAATAGAAATATTTTTAAAAAATAATAAGGTGAAATAAAATATTAGACAAAAATCACAGAAAACGGCAGAAAGATAATTATAACTTGAACATTCTGTTTCCTTTTTAACAAAAAGGATGGAGATACTGTTTGGAGTATGTAATATATTTACTTAAATTAAAAATTTAGGAGTAACCTTTAAAACAACAGAATTAAATTATATAGTTTTTATTTCAGTAAAGAGGAAACCTAGATAAATTCAATGGACAAGAGAAAAAAAAGAAAGGATAGAGAATTAAGCAAAGCCATGGTAAGATATAGAAAATAATAATTAAATGGTAATAACTGTAATCATAGTTAATGGAAGCAAATTAATGTACATGACAAAGGGAAGAGATGCTAAGATTAGGTGAAAAAAGAGAAAATTTAGATATATGCTATTTATAAAAGATACATGTTAAGTGCGGTGACAGAAAATTTGATTATAAAGGAATGAAAAATAGGTATTTCAGATGAATACTCCTCCATGATGACTGGTATATCAAGTAGCATAAAAAAAGAAATATGTAGATTTTAAGGTTAAGGGCATTATTATGGATAAAGAAAGACACACGCCTAATAACAAAAGAAATAGACTCTCAAGAAGATTGACAAACCAAATTATCTGTATGCAGCTAACATCACCTTAAAATATGTAATGACAATTGGGAGAGTTTGACAATATTTCATCTGTAACAGATACTATTGGTATCCTTCCCAGGTTCCTGTGACTTACCCTGACAGAACCAATATCTTCTGGTGTCTCTGCTGGAAGGCCTTCTCTACCCTTGAGGCTGTTCTCAGCCACAGGAGAGACACCACCGCGTGAGAGCTGTTCCTGCCCTGGGAACTCTCCTTAACAAGGGAGGAGGAGAGTTGGTGGGTGAATACTTTAGGTTTATTTTGTCTCTCAGTGGGTCAGTTTTGAATTCTGTTCCATGTGAGGCCTGTATTAGTTTCCAGTGGTTGCTGTAACTATCCACTTACCATTGACTTAGTAGCTTAAAACAGTTGAAATTTATTCTCTTACAGATTTGGAAGCTAGAAGTCAGAAATCAGTTTCACTGGGTATAAATTAAGGTGCTGCCTGCAGGCTTAGTCCTTCCTCTTCCAGCTTTGGGTAGCTGCTAGCCATCCTTAGCAGTGACTGTATCACTCCTGTCCCTGTCCTCATCATTACACTGCCTTTTCCTCTTCTGTCTGTACCCAAACACCCTTTATCTCCCTCATAAGAATACAGCGGGCCCATCTAAATAACCCAAGATAATCTCCTCCTTTCAAAATATTTAACATTCACATCTGCCGAGTTCTTTTTTTTTCTTTCCATGCAAAGTAATATTCACAGGTTCCACAGATTAGAATATGGATAACTTTTGGGTTTTTTTCTTCAGTCCCTAGATTTTTACAACACTAGGCTCAGTTTGAGGTGTTGGCTTTAAGCCACAATTTCAAATGTGGGAACTGCACATTTATTGGATGTTCTCCCTTCACTATCCTACTTCCCTACTTTATAATGCTTCTTGAAGTCGTCTCCCAAACAAACCACACTTATTTAAATTTTTGCTGTAAGGAGAAATAAGACTAATATAACATCACAAAGAGTGATTTCAAATGGCTTTCTCTGTACTTGGTGAATCAAACATTGAAAATCTTAATAAGGATAAAGAATATTTAAATGATTCAATAAACTAGATTCTATGGATTTTATTATAAGAGTTAATAGTTGCATAGTGTCTAATATACACTGGGCATTTACTAGATATACTAGCTGAGGCACAGAGAAGTTAAAGTAACTCATCCAAAATCACAGAGCTGATAAACTTGAGAGTTAGAATTGAGAGGCTGTATCTTAATTATCTTGCTGTATTACTTCTCGAAAACCACAAATCTTGCAGCAACAATTACTGTATGAACAATTTCACAACATAAAGGACATTTACAAAGATCAATTATCTATTAAACCAAAATGAAGACCCAATAAACTCCAAGAATCAATATTAAAAGACCACGTTCTGGAACAAAAAATGGATTACAGAAGCAATTTACCAACAAATAGCCCTCAAAACCCCCAAAGTTTTGAACTTACACAAAAGTATAACCATCACAATTCTCATTCACTTATGTAAAAAAGATACCATTTATGCAATTAGAAAATACCCATAACTGAGTGATGATAAATACTGTATATATCAAACATTATGCAATGCAGTTTAATTGGCATTTGTTTAGAAATTAAAAGTTTTTAATGTTTATAATAGAAAAGTAGACTGAGAAAGAAGTCGAGGATTCTATTTTCCCAGGTTTTATAAATAGAAAGAGAACTAGAAACAGAATGAAGAACTAGCGACAAAGTATACATTTGAGGATGTGGTAGGCCATTAATGCTGAAATAAAAAAATCTGCCACCTATGAGAATATACATATTATAAAAGGAGAGAAGAAAATTGTCTTCAACTATGTGGTTCTTAATGTTGATTAATAAGGAGTTTTCGGGGAAGAGACACATCCTGTGATTTACAGATGATAAGGAGGAACATAAGAACTAGATAATGTATCAGAGCCTGTTAATGAGCCAGTGGAAAGAAACAGCAGGTGACAACCACAGGGTGGTGCGTCCAGGGCTGTGGAGACCTGGTGTGGCCATCCAGAGTTGGGCTTGGTTTCTGAATGAAGAGTTGATCAGTGAGGGTGTCAAGGACCATCAGACGTGTGGACTGCTTCCTAATTTTTCTGTTTCCCAGATACAGGTGGGCACAATTGACGTTTTCAGAATAAATCAGACAAAAAACTGAAGGACACTGGGGAGCAGGCAGCATTTTCTTGTATATTTCCAATTGAGTGTTGGGATTTTGGAAGAAGAACAGGGCATTAGAATTGATTTTTATATATTTAATACAGCTGGAGTTAATGGCTTATAGATTTTTGTAACATTAGGCTCAGTTTGAGGTGTTGGCTTTAAGCCACAATTTCAAAGGACTTGGGAAGAATCTTTTGTTGTTTTCTTTTTTTCCAAACTGAGAAATCTTTCTGTAGGTTATTTTAGTTTACATGTACACTTCTGAAACCTTGAAAGACAAGAATTTCAGGGAATCATCATAAAATTTTTCTATTTTTTGGCACCTTACAATAGTGTGCTTGGGAGAAGTGTAATAAGGATATTAGTGAAATATTCTACTATTTTACTTGCACTTGTTCTCTGGTATATTAAACCCAATGTCTACTTAAAAGAATGTATTTACATAGAGGAGGTTAATTAATTTGTTATTACCTCAGTCCTTTCGTATTCCACATGATTTGGGTAGCATCCCTATTTTTTATGTTTTTGGATTTGAAGGTCTATGTCTAGTACCTAGAAGTACACATTCTAGTATTTCAAACTCTAAGAGTAGTTTAAACTCCAAGAAGCAATGGGATTTGAGATTTTGTTTAGTGAAGCATGGTTTAGGATTTTGAAATGCTGGTTTCAGGCTTACAAGAACTATAAATAATATGTCTACGAGGAGAGTTGTATATCTAATCTAAGAGTTTTAAAGCTGAGAATAGTGGGTAAAGAAAATGACCAAAAAGGTAAAACCAGATGGTATGGAGAACATCGACCAGGTTACTAAACAAAGAGCAAACACCCCTAAAATAAAGAAAATGGAAGAAATACCCCAGTAATTCATAGGAACCTTTAATTAGGGCAGGATTTCTATGTAGAATCAGTCAAAAGAACTGAAGATTTTACAATGGTGGAGACAATTTGTTTCTAAATTTAACATTAAGATTTAAATACAAAGCACATACAAATATTAAGTGTATTACTCTATGAATTTGCACACACACACACACACACACACACACATACACACACACACACACACACACCACCCAGATAAGAAATATTTCCATTACTCTCAGTGTTTATCATTTTTCTTATTTCTATCACTGCAGAATAGTTTTGCTTGTTCCAACCTTCATATAAATACAATTTTTAGAAGACATTCTTTTGTGCCCTGAATAAAGCCACTATAAACATTCTTGCAAACATCTTTCAGTGTTCATCCACACTTGTTTTTCTGGCCCATCTCCCTAAAAGTGGAGAGTTGCTGGGTCATTAGGTGGACATATGGTTAGCCTTAGTAGCTTCTGCCAAATAGTTTTCCAAAGTGGTTGAATCAATTTACTCTCCTGCCAGCAATGTAGAGAGTTCTGGTGGCTCAATAAACTTGCCAACACCTGATACTTTTGGTTGTTTTAGTCAATCTGGTGCATTTGCCTTAGTATCTCACTCTGTTTTTAACTTGCATTTACCTGCCAAGCACCTTTTTATGTGAGTCGGTTATATAAATATACAATTTTATGAAGCACCTGTCGAAGGTTTGGCAATTTTAAAAAGTTGAATTTTCTTTTTTGTGTAAATTGGTAGGTGATATTTACGTGTTCCGGATATGTGTTTTTCGCCAAATATAAGATTATGAGATTTTCTCCATTGTCTTGTCATTTATCTTAATGATATATTTTGATAACAAGACATTTTTAATGGGATTAGTGCCCTTGTAAAGGAGGCATCAGAGAAATCCCTTGTTCCTTCCTCATAAGGAGGCTGCAGCAAGACAGTGTCTATGAACCAGCCAGGGGCGCTGACCAGATACTACATCTGCTGGTACCTTAATCTTGGACTTTTCAGTCTCTAGAATTGTTAGATAAAGATTTCTGTTGTTTATAAGCCACCTGGTCTATGGTATTGTTTAAATAGCAGCTTGAATGGACTAAGATGTGTGGATTCAGCTTACTTAACATGTACAGAATTTTCTTTTTTTGTCTTTTTTTTTTAAGGAATTTAAGCACTTTCTTAAAATTGTTATATTAGGGCTGGATGTGATGGCCCATGTCTGTAATCTCAGCACTTTGGGAGGCCAAGGAGGGAGGAACACTTAAGTCCAGGAGTTTGAGGCCAGCCCTGGGCAACATAGTGAGAACTTGTGTCTGAAAAAATCTTTTTAAAAAGTTGTATGGATAGGCATGCCATTCTACATCATATACTCTTATTACATATTTCTTATGAGTAGGATCTTAGTGATGTTTGAGTTTACATTCCTGATATTAGTAATTTGTATTTTTTTCTTGATCAGTATTTTAGAGATTTACTAATTTTATTAATCTTTCCAAAAAATCAACCTTTGGCATTGTTGATTTTCTCTTTTAATTTTTGCTTATTATTTCATTGCTTCCAATTCTCTTATCTGCTGAGTTAGAAACCTATGTTTCTTGCTTTTTTAATTTTACTTTCAATTTTTTTTTTTTTTTTGAGTTGGAGTCTCACTCTGTCACCCAGACTGGAGTGCAGTGGCCGTTCCCGGCCACCGCAGCCTTGACCTGCTGGGCTCCGGCGATCCTTCTGCCTCAGCCTTCCAAGTAACTGGAACTACAGGCGCACTCTACCACGCCCAGTTAATTTTTTGATTTATTGTAGAGATGAGGTCTTACCAAGTTGCCCAGGTGAGTCTCGAACCCACGGGCTCAGGCAATCCACTCACCCTCAGCCTCCCAAAGTGCAGGATTGCAGGCTGAGCCACCGAGCCTGGCTAACTTTTAATTTTTTTATTTTAAAGATGTGGGGTACAATTCAGGGTTAGGTATACAAATATGCATTATGCAGGTACCCTTGTTGACGAGGTGTGCCCCCCCTTCCCCAGGCAGATTCCACTAATGCCAATACCATCTTCCTGCCCCCTGTGCACCCCCGCAGTTTCCCGCTACTGCCAATCCTTTTCTTGTAGTATTACAATAGTTGTTCAAGGTCCACTTATGAGTGAGAACATGGGATACTCAGTTCTTTGTTCTGTGAAAGATCACACAGTATTATAGACTCTAAGTCCATTCAGGTTGCTGTGAAGTTCACGATTTTGTTCTTTATGGCTGCCTACGTAATAGTCCATTTTGCATATACCACCTTTTTTTAATCCAGTATTCTTTTGATGGGCAGTAAGGTTGGTTCCATGTTCTTGATATTGTGAACAATGCTGTGATAAACATACATGTGCAGGTATCTTTTTTATAGAGTGATTTGAGTTCTTCTGGATATATTCCCAGCAGGGGGATTGTGGGGTCATAGGGAAGGTCGATTTTTAGATCTTTTAGGAATCACCACACTGTTTTTCACAGAGGCTATACTAGTTTACACTCCCACCAACATTGTAGGAGTGTTCCCTTTTCACCACATCCTCTCTTGCATCTGTTATTTTTTGAGTTATTGATGATGGCCACCCTGACCAGAGTTAGGTGGTATCTCAGTGTAGTTTTAATTTGCATTTCTTTGATGACTAGTGAGGCTGAGCATTTTTTCATGTATTTGTTGGAAGCTCATATTCTTCTTTTGAGAACTGTCTATTCATATCTTTTGCCTACTTTGTAATGGAACTGTTTTTTTTTTTCTCTTTTCAGTACGCTTGAGTTCCTTGTAGATCCTAGATGTTAAGCCTTTGTCAGGCATACAGTTGGCAAATATTTTTCTCCAGTCTCTGAGCTGTCTCCCTGCTCTCTTGATGGTTTCTTTGACTTTGCAGAAGCTTGTCAGTTTGATGAGACCCCACTTGCCTATCTTATCTTTTATGGCATGGGCGCTTGGGGTTTTGATCAAGAATTGGCTGCTAGTTCCAATTTCCATAAGTGTGTCTCCTGCATTTTCTAAGGTTACTATAGTTTGAGGTTTTACATTTAGGTCTTTGATCCATTTATGCCTTATCTGTATTACACACATTTCATGTTGCATTTTCATAGTTATTGCAATTTTACATGTAAATTTTTCCACACATGTATTTAAAAGTTGTTTTCCATACAGTTATTCCAAAGTGTGCTGCTTAACTTCCATATATTTGGGGTTTTTAGTTATCTTTTTTGCCATTGCTTTCTAACTCAATTCTATTGTGATAAGAGTACACATCTGTGTGATTGCAATCCTTTGTAATTTATTCATTTGCTTTGTGACTCAACACATGGTCTATTCTGGTGAAAGTTTCATGAACAATATATATCGGAGAATTCTATAGCTGTCAGCTAGGCCAGGTCGATCAATAGTGTTCATATTTTTTATTTCATTACTGATTGTCTTTTAATATACTTGTTCTATAACTACTGAGAAAATGTGTTAGAATCTAAAATCTCCAGCTGTGATTATGAATTTTCTTATATCTCAACAATTTTGGTAATTTTTCTTTATCTATTTTGAAATTATGTTATTAAAGGTATACACTATTAGAATTGTTATTGCTTCTTAATGCATTGACCCTTATGTTGTAGGTGTTTCTCTTTATCTCATTTTATGTTTTTGTTTTCATGTCTATTGTGTCTGAATTACTATTATTGCAATAACCTATCTTGATTCATTTTTATATCTGGTAATTCTTTTTCTCTATTTCAGAACTTTCATTTACTCAATGTCCTTGTATTTGAAATGTGTCTTCTGTAAATACATAGTGGCATCTTACGTTTGTGTAAATTTCAACCTTCTCTGTCTCAATTTTGTGCTTAGTCTATTTACATTTAGTGTAATAACTACTATGGCTGGTTTTAAGTCTACCATTTTGCTATTTATTTTTTATTTGTCTCATTCTTTGTTTCTTTATACTATACCCTCTCTTCTTTTATATTAATCAATTATTTAATATAACTTTATCTCATCTATTGATGATTGAAAATACATTTTTGGGGGGATATGATTCAGTTAGTGGTTAACCAAGAAAACACAAGATGCAAGTTTAACTTACATGTGTCTTAAAACTACATTTTCATCACATCCCAGCAAATGCAAATTCTTAAAAGACATAACTTTGTTTTCCTGTCTTAAAATTTTTTATTGCTATAGTTTTATATATTTCACTTCTACATAAATTATAAACCCTACAGCACAAGACTATTAATGTCTTTTTAAATCATCACTATTACTTTATGTCTTTGAATTTAAAAGACCAAGAGAAAATGCTAGCAGCTCTCTGGGATTCGTTTTCTCTGGTCTCCCTTATCTGGAATCCTGCTCCAAATCTTTGCTGCTTTCATAGCCCCCAAACTTAACTCTGTCTTGTCTGCCCAGAGAGAATACCACTCCCTGCTTATTTCTACCTTTCTGAGCCATGGCCTAGCAAACATACCCCCAGAGAAAGTATGAGTGAATGTGAAAAGGCCTCATATGTCTCCTCTTTTTCAAGGATTGCAGCCCTTTCTTGACTGCTGCCCAATTCCTAAAAAAAGTTGTTTCATCTACTTTGTTTAGGTTTCACTTTTGTTTAAGGTGGGAGGATGTCTGATACCAGCTAAACTATGAGAGGTGGTACTGAAAGCTAGCATTGTTTTGTTTCTAGTTATGAATACATTATTATACTTGTATGTTATTGCTTGCTCTTATATAAGTATTTCTATTTTTGTTACATTTATCCACTGAAGAACAAAGTGTGAAGACTTCCAATGTTACAAAAAGAACCATGGTGACCTCTCTGCCTCTGAAAGACTAGCTTGTATTGAGATTGACTATGTGTGACTTTATATGAACTAATAGCATTCAGGTACTATTTCAGTCTAATGGATCCAGACTGAGAAAAAAACTAATGCCTTACTATCTAGAGATTTCCTATATTAATTGTCTTGCTGGGATCAGAGGACAAGGCGAGTGCTACTCTTTCACATTCAATTATCCTAGAATGATGCTGTTCCCAGAACAGGGAATCAGTACTTGGAAGCAGTCCTTAGACCGAAGGAAGTGCATAATATTCTTTCTTCCCTTTGGGCTTCACGACTGTTGGAGCTGCACTGAGTATTGTGGATCAGTTTAAGGAAACTTATCTTAGAAGGGGTAGGCTGGTCCCTGCACATGATGAAGAATGGTATAGACATGGGAACATCCCTTCAGAATTCTCTGGATAGTAGTCTGAGTCTGGACCTGTGAATTTGCACTAGCAGTTGAAAGGTACCTTCTCTGAATTATTTTCAAGCCTTTAGTGGAGCCCTGGTAGAAAATTCATCCTGATCTTTCTTATAATGTGTAAAATTAAAGGAAGACATTTTCCTGTCCTTTAGATAAAGTTGTGGAGGGGATAGAAGAAACTGCTTGAAGAAAGGAAGCTTGGAAATACAGGAAGTTACTATTAGTATAACAAGCAGTCATTTGAGGAGTAGAACTAAGAACAATAACATATAATATGAGTGTAATATTTAATTTTAAATAGGATGTGTGAGTACATGCCACAGAATTCAGTGGTTCCACTCTTAAGTAATGTTCTTCAAAAAGTCTCTCATGTTCATACGGAGGCAGGTCAAAGATTGTTTATAGCAATATTTTTATAAAAGCAAAAAACAAATATAGAAACAAAATAGCAGAAAAAGAAAACATGGACAGAAAATTGGGTAGTTAAAATTGTGCCATCTTTATAAAACTGAATACTTCACAGCAAAGAACATAAATAAGCCAGAGCTATATGCATAAAACAGGAATTTCTAGGACAATATGAAATTACATAAAATAAGTGCATTGCAAAAGTTTATATCCCATAGGAGTCTATCTATTGTTAGGAATATAGATACATACATTTATATTACACATATACACATGGTATAAGCTATAAAAATACATATACATTATAAATGCAAAGTGTAGGTAATTCCCTTTCTTTACTTTTGGAAAACAAAGAAAGAGAATGAGATCAGGGAAACCTAAGAAATTGAGTAATGGCATTTGTTCAATTTTAGCCCTTTAAAACCTTTCTGAGGCTTTCGGGAAGATGGCGACGGGGCAACCTGGTCTATGAAACCCTCTGTGAAGGAGAACTGCAGTGGGTCTCTGGCTCTCTCCCTGGGGGCTGCAGACCCCAACATTGCAGCCTGCTCTTCACATGGAGCTTGGCCGTTGCCACCGCTGGGGCATCGCAGTGGTCTGGACAGCCACTGCAGCACAGACACAGCAGCTGCCGGGGCTGCCGCCGTGGCCTCTGTGGTGGCCATAGCACATTGTGCCACCCGTGCCGGAGGCAATTCATGACTTCAGTCCTTGAAGCCCCTGCAGGCAAGATCTGCTGGGATGGCTGCCACCTCTCCTGCCACCGTGAAATCCTGCCTGTCGTGGGTCTTCCCCCCCATGTGCCCTGAGGCAGGCTTCCATCTCCAGCCTCTGCCCGGTTCCTATCTGGCCCCACACCCTCTGGGGCGAGCAGCTGAGATAGCACCACCTGTTGGCGATTCAAGGTAACAACACCGAAATGGGAGACAAGCTTGAAAAACAGACACAGGCCAGAGTGGTGAACGGAGGGTGATCTGAACTGTCCTTCACAGCAGGCCAGGGGCAACTGACCCTAACTGCAAACTAATTTACCAGCTTGATAAGAAAGCTAGAAATCAGAGCTGAAAGGACATTGGACTTAAACAAAAATCTCAGAGTGTGCTTGAATGGTTCTGTTAGTTTAATAACTTAATTCTATTCCTACTGTATTGCTCCTTTTTTTCTTTTTTCCTCTTCCTCTTCTTCTCTTTTCTTATCTCTGTAAACCATATCTTTGTATAGAGGAACAGCACACCAATAAGGTGGTTGGTTAGCTTGTACGTTAGCATCATTGTATGCTTTATCTTTTTTTGTATGGGAGCTGGTTAGCTTGTAGCTGTGGTCTATTGTTTTTTATCTGTTTCAGTATAGGTCTCTCTCTCTCCATTTGTTGTCATACTTGTTTGTTTCCCCCCTTACTCCTCTATCTCTCCACCCACCTCTTCAACCCACTGTCTGCTCCATTCTCTTCCCTCTGCTAACCACATTGTATTTCAGGGAATAAACTTATAGCCCCACTGCATGGACAGATTCCAAGGCAGTGGGAAGTGGGTTTCAGATTATCCATACACCTCTCAGTGAATACCAGGACCAGCAGACAGATTTTGAATCACAGCTCCCCGCTTAAGTGAATCTCAAAACTGCAAAAAGGACCACCCCCAACTACAGTGCAACTCCAGAATTGAACAAAGTAAGAGGGCATACATAAAGAATAGGAGATTGAACAAACAGAAGTAAAACCAATCCCTTTACCCCTGAATAACAGAATTAAAGAAGACAGTGACATGGAGGGAAGGAAAAAGTAGGGAAGGGGGAAAATACACAAATGAAGAAAAACCAAAAGAAGAATATAGGTCTCACACAGACCCCTGGGAGATCAGACACTGAGAAAAAAGATTCTGGAACACAAACAATGAAGAGCCCCCAGAATGACTGGTCACATGTAACAAACCCAGACATCAAGACATTAATAGAGAGAATTAAAAAAATTGAGGAGAGACAATAGAAAAATAGAAAGGAGCTGATGTCAGAAATGACAGCAGTAAAGAATACTGTGATGGAAATAAATAACAAACTAATAAGCATGAAAAGCAGAATTAGCCAAGCAGAAGAAAGAATCTCAGAGCTCGAACCAAAACACAGAACTACCCAAACTGTCAAAAGCATAGAAAAGAAGCTCAAAAAGGCAGAACAAAACCTGCAAGAGATGAATGATCACTTCAAGAGATCAAATCTAAGGGTAATTGGACTTCCAGAGGCAGAGAGAGAAACAGAATCCACACTGGAACAAACATTTCATGAAATCATTCAAGAAAACTTCCCTCATCTCATGAAGGA
>NW_007255967.1:566649-601170 GCF_000164805.1 Carlito syrichta | reverse complement strand
GCCCTGGCCCAGATGGCTTTCCAGCAGAATTCTACAAGACATTTAAGGAGGAGCTGATACCAATCCTACTGAAGGTATTCCAGGCGATTGAAAAAGATGGAACTCTCCTCAAATCATTTTATGAAGCCAACATCACATTGATACTCAAGCCAGGTAAAGATCCCACAAAGGAAGAGAACTACAGGCCAATATCTTTGATGAACATAGATGCTAAAATTCTCAACAAGATCTTAGTAAACTGGATTCAACAATACATCTCAAAAACCATCCATCGTGACCAGGTAGGCTTCATTCCTGGGATGCAAGGCTGGTTCATCATTCGTAAAAACATAAATGTAATCAAATACATCAACAGATGTCATAACAAAAACCGCATGATTATATCATTAGATGCAGAAAAAGCTTCTGATAAAATCCAGCACCCCTTCTTGATAAAAACCCTCGAATATCTAGGCATACGGGGAACATACCTCAAAATAGTAAAAGTCATCTACGAGAAACCCACAGCCAGCATACTCCTAAACGGACAAAAATTGGAACCATTTCCTCTGAAAACTGGAACAAGACAAGGATGCCCACTCTCACCTCTCCTGTTCAACATAGCATTGGAAATCCTGGTTCAAGCAATCAGAGAAGAGAAGGCAATCAGGGGTATCCAAGTAGGGAAAGAGGAAGTCAAGTTATCTCTCTTTGCAGATGATATGATTGTGTACCTTGGAAACCCAAGAGAATCTGTCAAATACGTCCTTACACTGTTAAAGGCCTTTGGCAAAGTCTCAGGATACAAAATAAATGTGCAAAAGACAATCACATTTCTCTACACCAATAATAAACGAACAGAAACCCAAATAAGAAGCACAATTCCATTCACAATAGCCACAAAAAAATGAAATACCTTGGCATCTTCCTAACCAGAGACGTGAAAGACCTTTACAATGAAAACTACAAAACACTGCTCAAAGAAATCAAAGATGACACAAACAAGTGGAAAAATATCCCATGCTCATGGACTGGAAGAATCAACATTTTGAAGATGTCCATCTTACCTAAGGCAATCTACAAATTCAATGCAATACCCATCAAATTACCAGCTACATTCTTCTCGGACCTAGAAAAAACAACACAGGAATTCATATGGAAACACAAACGTCCAAGAATAGCTGAAAGAAAAAAACAAACAACCCCATTACAAAGTGGGCAAAAGATATGAACAGACACTTCACAAAAGAAGACATCCAAGCACCCAAGAAACACATGAAGAAATGCTCAACCTCACTAATCATCAGGGAGATACATATCAAAACCACACTGAGATACCACCTAACTCCAGTCAGAATGACAATTATGAACAACTCAAAAAATTACAGCTTCTGGAGAGGGTGTGGTGAAAAGGAAAAACTTCTACACTGTTGGTGGGAGTGTAAACTAGTGCAACCTCTGTGGAAAGCAGTGTGGCGATTCCTAAAAGCTCTAAAAATCGACCTTCCATATGGCCCTGCAATCCCCCTACTGGGAATATACCCTGAAGACCTCATATCACTCTATAAAAAAGATGCCTGTACACGTATGTTTATCGCAGCATTGTTCACAATAGCAAGAACCTGGAAACAACTATGCTATGCTGCCCATCAAAAGAGGACTGGATTAAAAAAATGTGGTACATATACACGATGGAATACTACACAGCCATAAAAAAGAACAAAATCATGAATTTCGCAGCAACCTGGATGGAACTAGAGTCTATAATACTGAGTGACCTCTCACAGAAACAAAGATCCGAGTATCACATGTTCTCAGTCATATAATGGACCTTGAACATCCAATGTAATGCTATAGGAGAATGACTGATGGTACTGGGAAACTATGGGGGGGCGAGGAGGATGGGATTGACAGTCGCAAATATCTGTCTGGGGATGGGGAAACACCTCTTATCAACAGGGTGCCTGAATGAAACGTATTTGTATACCTAACCCTTAACTGTACCCCACAAAACCATAACAAAAAGTATTGATTAAAAAAAACCTTTCTAATAAAATGACAATATTTTGTTAACTACTAGTAGGAAGCACACATGACTTTTTAAATTATTGGTTGTGTTTCTGTATATTTTAAGTATTTCACAATTACTAATTATTTTAAAATATAAATGTTGCCTCATTTTACCAATAGACATACATACTTGTTCCTGAAATGAGAACAGCAATGAGGAAAAGTTGGGCATGCAACTTGCATGCAAAAAAATGATATGGCAATGACAGTTGACCAAAAGAATAACAGCCCAGGTCTTGCATATCTGGCTCTGGTCATCAAAGCCAAGTAAGACATGATTTCTGCTCTCAATGATCCCTCAGTTTGGTTGATGCTGAACTCATTGGATCCTTGAATATGTGATACCATGAGAAAGAAATAATGACTGATTTAGAATCCCAGACACATGTAGAAGAATAGCAATGAGACAAAATAACAAGATGTTGTTTTGCTGCAATAAATGCAATTGCATGCCAGAATTCAGAAGAGGGGTTTCCCAGTACAGGATGAAAGTCTTGGGTACTGGCAGAAGCCTGTTGATTGTGTTGGTCAAATACAGGATGGGCTATTGGAGAACACAGCGGTTGGACTTTTTCTGGTAGCTCCAGCAGGCTAAAGAAGGGTTAGAGGTGGGAAGGAGGACACAGAGCTACTAATCTTATGAGCTCAGCCTTTAGCAAAGGCATCCACACTCCCACTTGTGTTCTCTCCCTGTGGATTTCAAGTCAGAAAACAGTGTGAACTACCCTGCTGAACTTTACCCTGAACTGGGTCAGTGTTGGCAGTGAAGCACTGCCAAATGCATCTTTATTTTTAACCCTGAGTCTACATTGGTGAGAATAAAGAAGACTTTATTTTGTGCATAAAGCGCTTAAAAGCATCACTTTGCCTTAAGCAATAAAAATGATTGATGGTTATAACTCCCAAGGAGAGACTGTGGGAAGCCATGGTGATTACTTCAAAATAAAACAACTACACTTAAAAAAATACACAGAAAAATTTGTTGGTAGAGTAATTCTCTCTCTCTTTTTTTGTAAATCAAGATAATTCAAAAAGAGAGGTGGGGAGGTAAGACTATTAAGAAAATATATTAAAAGTGAAATTTAAATTTTGTTTAGGTGAGACAGTAAAATTAAATTTTATAGAGATGTATGGAATATATGTATATTTATAGGGATACATATATACATACACATATATAGTATATGTGTGCTTTTATTCATGTGCATGTGTGTGTATGTGTACATATGCCTATATGTATTAAGTCTTGATGTAAAGTGTACCCTTGTTTTGAGGTATAATTTTAAAAATGTATACATTATACAGTTAAATTTATAAATATTAAGAGCACAGTTCAATGACGTTTAAATAAATGTGTACACTCATGAAATCATCCCAGACTACGTTAGAGAACATTTCCATTTTTACAGAAAGTTTCCTGATATTTGTTACAACAAATGTATTGATCTTAAATTTTAACTGTTTTTCTTTATTTGCAACAACTTGCTCCTGTTTCTGTTTTCTCAGCCTCTTTTATCCAGCATTCTTTATCTTCTCCTCTCTATGTGTTTCTTTTCTTTAAATTCTAAAACAATTGTGAAGTTATAACTGGCATATTTAGTAACATCAGCTTAAGCTTTTATTTTAATTGAGAGAAAATTCACATACTGTAAAATTCACCCATTTAAAGTGTGTATTATAGTGGTTTTTAAAATATATTGTAAACCAATTTTATCTTTAAAATTTTACTTTTAAATGATAAATAATTGTATGCATTTGTGGGTACAGTGTGATGTTTTGGTATATGTTTGCAATGCAGAGGGTTTTAGTATAGTCACAAAGTTGTGAAATAATGACTACTACCTAACTTCAGAACATTTTAATCACCTCAGAAGAAATCCTTGTACCCATTACCAATTATACCACATATCACTCTCCCTCTATTGCTCTCCCCTTCTTGCCACTGGTAATTACTAATCTTTTAAAAAAATTTTTATTTAGAGGGGTCTGGCTCTAACCTATATATTCATTTATCCCTAGACATTTCAAATAAATAAAATATATGGCTTTTTGGGTCTGTCCATTTCACTTAGCATAATGTTTTCAAGGTTCATCTATGGGGCAATCTTTTTTTATGGTTGAGTACTGTTCCATTGTGTGGATAAACTTTTTTGTTTATCTGTTTATCAATGGATGAACATTTGGGTTGTTTCTACTTTTTGGGTATTATGCATAAGCATTCGTGTACAAGTTTATGTATAGACATATTTTTGTTTATTTTGATTCTATACTTAGGAATCAAATTGCTAGATATGGACCCTGTGTATAATATTTTTAATTTTATTTTTTTATCTTTACAAATAGTAGTTGTACCTATTCATGGGTACATAGTTATGTTTCAATAATATATATAATGTATAATGACCAGATCAGGTTAATTAACATATCCATCAACTCAAATACTCATCATTTCTTTGTTTTGGAAACATTCAATGTATTTATAATTTTTGAGTAATTGCCAAACTACTTTTCAAAAGGACTGCATATTGCACATGCCAGGTCCTACCCATGCAGGATGGTTCCAATTTCTCTACATCCTTATAACTCTTAGTATTTATTTTTTAAATTTTAGTTATCTCATTGGACAGGTAGTGGTATATCATTGTGGTTTTAATTCACATTTCTTTAATGATGAATAAGGAAGATATTTTCATGTGTTTATTGGTCATCAGTATATCTTCTTTTGAGAACTGTCTACTTACATCATTCTATATTTTTAATGATGATATTTTAAATGAGTATTTATATACTATCCAGAATATGTTTATATATATTCTGGATAGTAGTCCTTTGTAAGAAACTTGATTTGTAAATATTTTTCCCATTTCATGAATTCTACTGTAACTTTCTTGCTTATATCTTTATATAAACACAAGTTTTAGAATTTGATGAATTTCCATTAATTATTATTATTTTTTGTTTTGTGACTTGTGCTTTTGGTGTCTTATCTAAGTAAGAAACCATTACCTAACCCAAGGTTAGAAAGATTTATGGCTATGTTTTCTTTTAAGAATTTTACATATTTAGTTCTTAAATTTGGTCTTTAATCCATTTGAAGTTAATTTTAATATATAGCATGAGGTAAGAGTCCAATATTATTCTTTGGTATGTGTATATTCTATTATCTCTGAAATATTTGTTGAGAAATTATTATTTTCCCCAATCTATTGTCATGGCCTTTGCTTTTTGAAAATGAATCAACCATCAATGTAAGGATTTATTCCTGGGTGCTCAGTTCTATACCATTAACTTATATGTCTATTCTTATATCAGCACCACAGTATTTTGATTACTAGAGTTTTGTAGTAGGTCTTGAAATCAAGAAGTGTGACTACTCTTTTAAATTATTGTTCAAGATTGTTTCAGAATTATTGTGGGTTCCTTGCATTTCCATATGGATTTTGGGTCGACTTGTTAATTTCAGCAAAAAAAAAAAAAAGCAGCTGGGATATTGGTAGAGGTTGTGTTGAATCTGTAGATCAGTATTTTAATAATAATATTTCTAGGTCTTTCAATTCATGACTGCTGGATGCCTTTCCACTTATTTCAATCATCTTTAGTTTTGTTCAATGTTTTGTAGTTTTCAGTGTACGTTTTTCATTTCTTGTGTAATAGTACTTGTGCTAAGTATTTGAATCTTTTTGATATTATTGTAAATAAAATTATTTTTCTAATTTCATTTTCAGATTGCCCATTGCTAGTCCATAGAAATGAATTGATTTTGTATTTTGCAATTTGCTAAACTTCTTTATTATCTCTAAGAGTCTTTTTGTGAATTCCTTAGGGTTTTTAATATGTAAAATGTTATCTGCAAATAGAGGTAGTTTTATTTCTTTATTTCCAATCTGAATGTATTTTCTTTTTCTTGACTAATTTTGCTTGCTAGAACCTTCACTCCAATGCCGAATGAAAGTGATAAAAGGGGAAATTTCTGATCTTAGGAGGAAAATGTTGTGCTTTTATCCTTAAGTATGACATTAACTGTAGGTCTTGTGGAGGAAGTTTCTCTTTTTACTTTGTTGTGTTCTTTTTATTCATGAAACAGTGTTAGATTTAACTGACATTATCAAGTGGTTTTATTTATCCTGAATAAAACATATTTATTAATATGTTATATAACATTGATTTGTTTTTACAAATTGAATGAGCCTTGCATTTTAAGGATAAATCCCACTTGGTCATCATGTATAGTCTTTTTTTTTTTTTTTTTAAATTTGTTGCTGAATTGTGTTTCCTTGGGTTGCCATAAGAAAGTACCACAGACTTCAACAACAGAAATTTATTTTCTCATACTAGTGGAGACAAAGTTAGAGATCAAGGTGTTGGCAGTCTCGATTTCTTCTGATGCCTCTCTTATTGGCTTATAGATGGTCATGATCTCCCTTCTTTTATAGATGGCCACCATCTCCCTTCTTTTCACATGTCTCTCCTATTGTTTGTCTGTGTCTTAATCTCCTCTTGTAAGGACTACCAGTCATAATGGATTAGGGTCCCAAACTTATGACCTATGAAGGTTCTATTTTTAAATACAGTGACATTCTGAAGTAATGGAGTTAAGGCTTCAACATATGAATTTGAGGGATACACAACTCAGCCCCTAACAGCTAGTATATTCTTAAGGTCTTTTGCATTTATAGTCATAAGAGATATTTGTCTTTACTCTTTTTTTCCTATGATACTTTTGTTTGCTCTTGATATCAGTATAATCTTGGCCTCATAAAATAAATTAGAAAGTTTTCCTCTTCAATTTTTTTTATGTGTGTGGAATATTTGTGAAAAATTGGTGTCAATACTTGGCAAAATTCACCAGTGAAGTTCTTTTGCTTTGAACTTTTCTTTGTGGAAAATTATTTGATTAACAACTCAATGTTTTCACATGTTACACCCATATTCAGATTGTCTGTTTCTTCTTGAGTCATTTTGGATGGCCCATGTCTTTCTGAAAATTTGTCAATTTGATCGACGTTATCTAATTTGTTGTAATAAATTTGCTTATACTACTACCTTAAAATCCTTTTTTTTCTGTAATTGATAGTTAAGTTCCATCTTTAATCCTTGAATTTATTGTTTTGAGTCTTCTCTATTTTTTTCTTTGTCAATGAGGCTAAAAGCTTGTCAATTGTGTTGACTTCTACTTTGACTTTGTCTATTGTCTATTTTGCATTTATTTCCACTCTAATCTTTATTTTTTAAAAATTCCACTTATTTTGAGTGTAGTTTGTTCTTTTCTTTGAGTTGCAAGATAAGATTATGAATTTGAAACCTCTATGTTTTAATATAGGCAATCCAATAATTATTGGTATGTTGTGTTTTCATTTTCACTCACTTGAAAACATTTTTCTAATTATCTTTGTGATTTCTCCTTTGACCAATGATGTTGTTTAATTTCAACGTATTTAGAGGTTTCCAAATTTTTGATTTGATTTGATTGATTACTTATTTTATTCCATTATAAAGAACATACTTTCTATGATTTCATTCCTTTTTAATTTTTTGATTTGTGTTATAACATAATATGTGGTTGGTCCTGGTGAATGTTTTATGTGGGTTTGAAAATAATTTGTATTCTGCTGTTGTTGGGCGGTGTGTTTCATGGATGTTATGTCTAGCTGTCCTATTCATAATTGAAAATGAAGTATTGAAGTCTCCATTTGTTATTGCTACATTGTTTATTTCTCCCTTCAGTTCTTTCAGCTTTTACTTCATGTATTTTAGGGCTCTGTTGTTCAGTTGCTAGATGTATATATTATTTATAATTTTTATTTGCTTTTGATAAATAAATAAAAAGTTTTGACCCTTTTATTCCAACAAATAATAACTCTGTCTTTGTATATATTAAAAATTTTGTCTTAAAGTCAATTTTGTGTGATATTAGCACAACACTTTTTTTTTGTTTTTGTTATGGTTTTAATGTATGCATTTTTGGAACTTTTTACTTTTCAACCTATAACTGCCTTTGGATCTAAATTGTGTTTCTTATAGAAAGAACCTGTTAAATCATGCATTTTAAAATCAAATTTCCAATCTCTATCTTTTGTTGGACTGTGATTTACGGCTGTTTTTGCTATTTGTTTTCTACATGAGTTATGTCATTTTTGGTCTGTCATTTTTCTTTTGTGTTAAAAATGTTAATATGTATTTTAATTGCCTTGTTCTTTTACTGTATCTTTTTTGAATAATTTTCTTAATGATTTTCTTTTGAGATTATAACTAGCATTTAAGTTTATTACAATCTCTATTAAACTAATGTAAATTTAACTGCAATAACATGGAAAATTTTGCTTAATATAGCTCCATTTTCTTCTTCCCTTGTTTGTGCTGTTATTGTCACACATATTATATCTTCATAAATTATATGCCCATAGCTATGCAATGATTACTTTGTGCAGTTGTCTTTAAAATATAATAGGAGATAAAAAAGGGTATTGAAACAAAAATGTATTTATACTTATACATTTCTTATATCTGCCTATAAAACAACCTTCCAGGTGCTTTTTATTTCTTCCCTGGATTTTAAAAAGTATTTCTCTTAGGAGAGCTTGGCAAACAACACATCCTTTCACCTGTTATTTATCTGGGAATATCTTAATCTTGATTTCATTTTTAAAGATTAATTTTGCTGGATGTAAAATTCTGGATTGACAGTGTTTTTATTTGTGCACTTTGAGTATGTCTTGCCCAGTGTCTTCTGTTCTTTAGGGAAGCAGTACCCAATCTTTTGACATCAAGGTCCAGTTTCCTGAAAGACAAATTATTCCAAAGATGGGAGTGGGATGGAAGTAGGGGAGGTGTGGATCATCAGGCGTTAGATTCTCATAAGGTGTATGCAACCCAGATCCCTCACATGTGCAGTTCACAATAGGGTTCATGCTCCTATGAGAATCTAATGCCATCACTGACCTGACAGAAGATGGAGCTCTGCTCACTCGCCACTTACCTTCTGTGTACAGCTGGATTCCTAAAAGTACCAGTCCGTGGCCTGGGGGTTAGGAGTCCTTGCTCTTGGACTTCTGTTAAGAAATCAGTTGTTAATCTATTTGGGGATCTCTTGTATATACAGAGTAATTTTCCTTGCATCTTTTCAAAATTCTTTGTCTTTATCTTTCTACAGTTTAACAGTTATGTGAATAGCTGTGTACCCTTTGAATTTTATTCCACTTAGAATTTTTGTGACTCTTGTATGTGTAGATTAATACTTTTCATAAAGCTTAAAAGTTCATATTCTTCAAACGTCATTTTGTTTTCTCTCTATATGAATTATTTCTTCAAATGTCATTCTGCTTTCTCACTATATGAATTTGACTATTCTAGATATACCTTATATAAGTATTTATCTTTTTGTGTCCAGTTTATTTGTTTCACTTATCATAATGTCCTCAAGGTTTATCTACATTGAAGCTATGTCAAAATTTCATTTTATAATTGTACATCTATGTGTGAGTGTGTGTGTGTGTGTGTGTATTTTTAAAATTTATTTATTTCCACTAGACAATGTGTTCCTTGAGGGTAGGGATTTTATATATACATATATATATAATATTTAAAAAATATATAATATATTTTTATATCTATATTTTTATATTGGGAAAGGGAATAAAAAGAAAGTAGTCCCTCTACTGGGTCCTATTCAGTGGTAGTTTTTTGTCCCATAGGGTTAGGGAAGGCTTTGAGGAAATAAAAGTTGTTTGGAAAAATCCAGGTGTAGTTACTTTGTATATTGTGATGGGCAGGAGGGATGAGTTGACGTGTGAAGTCCCCTCACACCCTCCATCTTGCCTCAGACTATGTCTGGAGCCCTGGGGGGTGCACTGCTTTCACTCCTGTTTCTTGGGGTTGTTGATGGCCACATAGTGGTAGAGGATGACGACCGGGAAGACCCACATGCCCAGTATGTTGGTGCAGATGGCCAGCTGCACGTGGGTGATCATCTTGAGGAGGACCTGGATCGGAACTCTGCAGTGCTGCTCAGACACCCACTGACCACTTCTTTTTATTAAAATGAAATATTTTAAATTTATTTGTATATCCTGTGCAAATACAAGTTTGATAAAAGTGGACATTAACACTTATACATTTAGTTTATTTTTTGGCAATCATTTTGCCAGCAGTCTCAGCCATTTAAAAAAAAATTGTATTTCCTCACTTGAAAAAGTTAAATTGTTCCTTGATTGCCATCTCAAAACACTTCACTCAGCAGAATTTTGACACCAGTTGTTTGCTGTTTAAGTTTTTAACATTTTGGCTAATGGAGCTATTGCCCATTAGAGCAGAATTATTTTTCTGAATTGATGGGCTCTCAAGCAGGAAAGTATCGTTAAGCTTACTTCAATGGCAACCATTTAATGGATGCCAACAGCCATCCATGTTTTAGATAGATTTACTGACTATATATATCTATAATTCGGTATGAGGAGTAGTATTTCAAAGTGAATATTTGTATCACAGATTATTCTGTAAATTTTTCTTTAGGTCATCACAGACTCTTGGTGGCTAAGATGCTATTTTATTATTTATTAATAATGTTTTTTTCTCATAGTTATTTTCTATAAATATTGGCTTTATGAATCCCTTCAATTTTGTTCTTTACAGAGTCAACAAACAGTTCAACATGATTTGGAATAGCCTTATTTTCTTTGTCTTTCAGAAAATCTGGTTGTGTCATTGACAAGGTTAAAAGCAATGGATCATTTCCCAGATATGAGCTGGACAAATACAAAAGAGTCCATGGGAAATCTCCTCAGTGACTGAGCAATGTTGTTGGTATTCCCTATGGTTTAATTCCCTATTTCACTTCTTTTTATAATGCCCTCTAAACTCTATTTTGCACAGTTATAACAGAAACAAACTTCGTTCTCCTCCCCGAATTTTAGAACCTACTTGATTCTAAAGACTCCTAAAGGATTTGTAATTTTTCTTTTATAAAATGTCTTCTATCTTTTCAGTTCTTGTTGTGCATTCCTAGCAGGCATAAACTTTTGACACTTTCATGTATTTTTATTCTATCCTGAAAACATATGGAGTCTTCCTGGGTACTCTTCATTTTCATATTTTTATACCCTCGATTATTTTGTTTTCAGCTTATACCCTTAATAGTGTTGTGATTTTGTTTAACTTCCTTGAGTTCTTTCAATCTCTGAAACCAAAACAATGATATCTCTCATTAGATTTTTGAAAGAAAGAATGAGAAAAGGGACTTTAGAAAAACATGTGCTTGATACAACCAAGTTAACTCTTTTCTTTCAATTCCAACATAATCTGAAACATTCAGATTACACCTATCATTTTCTTTCTTATTTACTTGTATAAATTTTTGTATCTGCCTCTTCAGAAATAGAAATTGCTGAGTCTAAGATTGTTTTCTTATATTTAATCTTCTGCAGTTCTATCCTGTATGCTATAGAGAGTAATATTGATTTATTAAATAATTCTTTAGTAAATCTTAATTGTTTGGTAATAATCATAAAGTAATACAGAAAAAGACCATCAGCATTTGACACTCCCATCATGTCACTTAATATTAGTTCTTGGAGCAGATGAGTAAATTATAGTCTTACAGACTTAGCTTATCATGATAATGGCTTTTTAGCTCTCATAGTCACATTATAAGGTATTTTTATATTTGTTTATGAAATATTTCTATTTATTTTCAGGAGAGTTAAGGCCAAGTATTCAAATTCTCAAAAGCCCCTGTCTAACTGCATCTTAAAAGAGCAGTTACCTAGGAGGTAAAGACAAGTAGTACAATCTGCATAAAATAGTATACTGAACTCAAGACACTAAATCAGCAAAAAATGAACTTGCTGTCCACTTGAGTGGATATATGTTTTGACCACAAATATCATAAGAATTTAACATAGTCTTTTCACATTATGTAAGAAATCATTCATAGGTAATTTTTTCATAGGTGTTGTTGATATAACAACTCTTTATATAAACATCTGACACTGACATAGTGCCTCCTAGTCTCAAAAATACTTACAAATATTTTAATTATTTGTACACTCAATATGACATTGTCATTTTAAACTGATAGCTTGACAAAGCAATTGAATTCTATTTAGTGTGTGAATTATTGGTGAAGAAAACTGGTAAGTACACAATTTATGTGCTCCATAAATTTTAGTTTAGCCTGAACATTCCAGGTTTGAAGTATTACAATGTTTTTTTAAAGTATGTATTTATTAGAAATAAAAGATAAGATGAATATCTTATCTGGGTCTATCTTTGTGTGTTTAGTCTCTGTCAAACTGATTCACTTAGAATATATTCTTTATTTTATTTTGTATTTTATTTTTTGCTGTGGTAATAATTCACTTGAGATCTACCCTCTTAACACACTTTCAGTGCACAATACTGTATTGTTAATTATAGGCACAATGCTGTACAGCAGACCTCTAGAACTTATATTTTATGTAACTGAAATTTTATATCTATTGCAGTTTTTCTCTTGTCCCCTCCTCCAGCTTCTGGCAAACACCATCCTACTCACTGTTTCTATGAGTTTGACTATATTTTATACCTCATATGAATGAATCATACAGTATTTACCCTCCTATGGCTGACATTTTTCACTTATATAATATCCTCCAGGTTCATTCATGTCATAGCTAAAATAATTGAAATCAGGATCTCAAGGAGATACCTGCATTCTCAGGTTCACTGCAGCACAATTCACAATGACCAAGATTTGATACCAATCTAAATATTCATCCATGGATAAATGGATAAAGAAAATGTGATAATACAGACAATGGAACCTTATTCAGCCATAAAAAAGAAAACCTTCAAAATATCTTCTAACATTCATGGATTTACTTTGCCAGCCTTCTCTGACATATATTTTACCATATGTATTCTTCAAAACTGTCCCAAAATATTTTTTTGGAACGAGGCTTTGTATACATAACTACAGTAAATCTATGAATGCTAGAAGATATCCTGAATATTTCCTTCTTTTTTATGGCTGAATAATATTTCATTGTAGATATACTCCACACTTTCTTTGTCCATTCATCCATCTATGAATCTGTAGGAGACAGTTTAGATGAGTATATGTGGTACAACACATGTGCCAACTTCACTGATCAAGTTAATTTTAGGTAGAGCAGTTAAAATGGAAAATATTCCAAGCAGTAAGAAATGGCATAAAATAACAAAAATTAGAGGTAAAGCTCAAAACAAACAAAAAAGTGTTCATTTTTACACTCCACTGCCAGTTTCTCAATGGTGCCATTTCCTAATGTTACAATATGGTAACATCAGTAGCACTAACACAACTTAACTTCAAAATTTTCTCCTAAATCATCACTGACTGCATTTACCTTCTGTTCTCTGTAACCCTTGTGAATTTTTTAAAATTTTTAATTTTATGCAGTTACTATGTGTACAAGGTAAAAAGTAAGGAAGATGCAAAAATAAAGTCACAAAATGAATGCAAAGTAATTTTCCTCTTATTTCTATTTTCCATCCAGTTGGCAACCCAATTTTATATGGTTCCTGTTATGTTGTTATTCATGTTGTCTACTTATGGAGATATTCTATGCAAATAAGAAACACATGCATGCTTTTCTCTTTTCCTTTTCATTTATTAATGTGGCTTTAAGATAATTTCAGGATTGATTTTAGAAAATGTACAAAGAAGGAAGGAACTTGCAAGGAAGTTCTTTACTTTTTCTAGTAATTCCCCTATTTAAGAAAAAAATCAGAAACCTTGAGCTCATACTCTTCCCCAAAAGTATTTGTGTAATATTAGGCAAATAATTTTAACATTTTTGGATCCAAGTTTTTTGACTTGCAAAACATATATTGGTCTGGAATGTTAGAACTGGACTATTTATGTTGAAAAATATTTCAGGAGGTCATAGAGCCTATTTTCTTGCTACTAGCTAGGACCACAGTTACCTCAAAAACATAGTTTGTGTTCTTAGCACAGAAACAGAAGCAAGCATCTGAGTGATGGATTAGTTAGAGGCTTAGCTATGAGCCAAGAAAATCGTGCTTTAGAGCTGACTCTGTTACTAACTTACAGGGAAGGACTGAATCATTTACATTGCCTCTTTGAGCCCTTTTGAACATATACTGTGAGTCAGGCACTATGCTAGAAACTGGAGTTAAGTGTGAACAATGGACACCTTAAGGAAATTATACATAACATGTAGATAGTAAAAATACTTACACGTATGTGAACATAGTGCAGAACTTATACCTAAGTGTAGACAGCTAGCACACACACACAAATAAATATACAAGATGATTGTGGCTGTGAAAAGTGAAGTTAAATAGAGTAATATTAGTGATAATAAACTGCAGAGCTCACACTTTGAGCTTTGGCATTCTGGGGGCAAAATCACAAACCTGCCTCTGGTATTTTAAACTTTGGAGGAAAACACCGCAAGACTCAACATCTGTCAGATGCTGCACAAATGTCTCAACATTTTTTTGATGGCATATCGCTATGAAGTTGCTTTTTAATGCTTTCTCTGAAAAAAAATTAGACCCAAGTGAAAAGAGATATGAGAAAGGAAACGAGGATGGTGGCTCCCAATAAGTAAGTATTTGTGTTTAGGGATGAAATACAATATAATGTCTCTTTTTCAGTTGACATGTCTTGCCTGCTCAAATGGCTACTAACTTGTTAGGCTCTAGATAGGCTGAATCTCACAGCTTCATAAACAGAGTTGTCAGGTTTTTTCTTGACCTTGGGGTGCTCTAGACCACAGAGGTTGAATGGAGCCTTTAGGCGGGACATCCTTTTAATTGGATTTTAGAGGAGACCTCTTTGAAGAGATGACAAATGAGGGAGTCCTGAAGAAACAGATGGAGTCATTCAAGTGAAGGGCAAGTGAAAAGGTCCTGAAGATAAAAATGACCTAGTGTTTTAAGGGAAAAGGGGTGGGGGGGGCATCTAGATTGCAGCGTCTAAGAGGCTTGTGGTATGAGATGAACTTGAAGTTGGAGCAGGTACCTAACATAGTGAGTGGGCTTCAAGGGTCAGCATGGTGAGTTTGGGTTTTTATAAAGATCACAGAAAGTGACTGAAAGGTGGTGAGTCGGGAAATGACTTGATGACTCACATGAGTGACATATGTGGCAGGTGGATGGTGAGGAGGTGGGGTGGCCCATGAATGGGAGTCTAGTAAGAGGTACTCAAGAGGTAGAAGAAATAGAGAGACTTCCTGATGGTCCTGGGCAGAGGAGATGTCAGCCCAGACTAGAGTGAAGCCATTGGAAATAAAGGGAATTAGATAATTAAAAATATGTTTAGGAAATTCAATTATCAGCATAATTGGAGGAATTTTTACAAAAGGAAGACTCAAGAAAAGAATCTAGGTATGTCTCTTTAAGCAACTGGGTAGATGATGCTGTCATTTACTGAGATGGACAAGAACCAGAGGACAGCAGTTTGTAAGCACAATTCAAAATTTTGTTTATTCTCCTATGAATGAGGGCTTGAACAGAACTGTAAACCCTTCTGACTCTAATATAAAATAAAACATTAGTGTGATGTGATGTCACCCAGTTCATGGAATAGAAAAAACACGAGGGCATTGGGTGTACATTGGCCAAGAGGTAAGAAACATGGAATGATTTAAAAAAAAAGAGAGAAGAATTTAGCTTCAGGACAAGTTTCTAGGGGGAAACCATGCAGGAATCTGGGTGAAGCATCCTGAAATATTTACATAAAAAGGTGGGAAAACGGAGTAGAAGGAAGACAGGGAATTCCATTTTCATGGGTGTCCTCAAATCCTAAAAGGGATTTCAGCAGTTACACATTTGGCAAGTACCTGGGGCCACGCCTGAGGAGTTTTATAGTCCAAATCAGGAGGGAGACATAAAGTACTTTCAATCTGGAGACTAAAAATTAAACATTAAAGGAAAAAATTGGTGGAGCGTTTTAAGCCGAAGATTTTGAAGTTATTTCTAATGGGAGAAAATCAAAGCAAATGTAACAACATAGCAAACTGATCCTTCCAACTAGGTAAGACCCTGTGGCTTTGCTGTTGACTTTTTTATTTTACCCTTGAAAGCAAATGGATAGGTCTTTTGCTTTCTTGAATTTTCCCCCCAAATCAGAAAGAAGTAAATGTAGATATTAGAGAAATATATAGAAGATAAAATTTGCTTTGGAGATGTCTGTAGAGACTGAGCAAGGAAACTAAAAATCCTCTCATAATAACTTGCTCTCAAGAAATGTCATTTTGATATTAGATGTTTTAGTTATTTTAATAAACAAATATTTTAAACATTAAAATAGAGCTTTCTGCCTGGGGGTATGCTCACATTCTGTTCTTGCGGAAAAGGTGATGTGCTCTCCCGGTTCCCACTGCCAAGGCATGCCAGACCCCTGGACATCTACAAAACTTGTTTTTCATTCACAATCATGCAAAAAGTAAAATGTTCTCCTCCTCTGAAACCATTTATTCACATTCGCTGGAATATATCCCATATTCACACACCGCCTAGACATTTGCACGTTTGTCGTTTCTCCTGCAGCTCGCTCTCATGAAAGCGAATTCCTCACTTGAGGACTATTTCAGGCCAGCTCTCTGACCTCACTGGATAAGACCAGGGAGGGAGACAGCAGGGAAGCCCAAAGGCATTTTGGACCCCTGAGTTGCATGGTGGAGTGCTGGAGAATCCGGTCAGGACATGCAGGGGAGAGACTTAATAGGGCTGCCAGCTGGCTGGCCCTCCTCTAAATCTTTATCACCAAGCCTGGGAGTAAAAGGCAAATCTGTTTTCCTAAAAATCCACAGTACAGAGTTATGATTGCTCCAGATTGTATCTTTGTCTCTCTGCAGCTGGAATCTAAATTGGCTGTGCTATTTCTGTAACAGCTGCTGGAAATTCTGCCCTTTCTCAAGCTGTTCGGCCTCTTCCTCGTCCCCAGCACATCAGACGCACAGAGGTTTGGTCATCGGGACAAAATTGTTGATCGGTGCACATTTCATTGATGATGACGCCTGCCCGCAGGGGCCACTCAGGAGACCAGGGAAAAATGAGCTGCCAGAGGGAGAAGGCTTTCAATAAGAGTTGAACAAAACTGCACTGGAAGCCGGAGAGAGTCTTTAAAGAGGTGGGTTCAGGCAGGTATTTGCCTATTAGAATGTGGGTCTCCCAGGAGCTAATTATTAGGAGACAACGACAAGGCACGGTGGCAGGTGAGCGGGGCAGCTGTGAAATCAGGTGAGGCTCCACTGCAGGTGCAGGGCAGTGGGAAGCGGAGACAAGGCCCGAGTGGTTTTAATTGTCTTCTTGGTGGCTTCTCCGGAGTTCTGGATGTGGAACTCATTCCCTGAAATCTAATTGACTCAGAGCCTTAGCTCACCCAGCAAGGAACAAGAAGGCCAGATGGACAGGGCTCGGCTCTAGATGCTTGCTGAGGTACATCTGCGGTGTCCGCTTTTGTGGGAGCGGCTGAAAATTCCCCAGATGAATCCCAAGTTAGAAGAGGAGGAGCCGAAGTGAAATAAACACTCACAGAAAGACACAATTTGCATGTTCCCACTCATATGTGGGAGCTAAAAAAGTGGCTCTCATGGAGGTGGAGAAAGAATGACGGACTCCAGAGGCTGGGAAGGGAGGCAGAAGGAGAGAGGCTGGTTGATGGGTAGAAAAGCACAGTTAGAAGGAGTAAGTCCGAGTGTTCAACAGCAAAGTAGGGTGGCTGTAGTTATTAATAATTTATCACATAAATAAAATTAATTTTATAAAAATTTATTGTATAAATATAATAGAAGAGAGAAATTTAAATGTTCCCAATATAAAGAAATAATAAATGTTTTAGGTGACGGACATCCTACTTATCCTGATTTTCTTATTACGTAGTGTATGCGTGTATCAAAATTCTGCATGTACCCCATAGATGTGTATGATTATTGTGTATTAATTTTTTTTTAAAGGTTAAAAAATGTGTTGAGAATTTGTGGGCTGAATTTGTCTCCGGCATTGTTAAATGAGCTTCAATAGATCATTTACCTGCCAGGCTCCAGTTTCTCTAATTGGATGTTGTTGGATGAAATTTTCTTTTAAATCTCTATCATTTCTTACATTTTCAGCTCCTTGGAATTCCCCCTCCCCCCCCTCACACACATTGGGATTCAGTGTACCGTTGGAGTTGATTTGGAAGATCATGGGGTAGAGTGAGAGGGCAACTCTCTGCTACCAGCTTCCACAGTAATAGTTGTGTTGACTTGTGTTTTATGACAGGTGAAAAACAAACCTAGCAACAGATAGACGTTTTTGAGGACTTACTATGTCACAGGTGCTGGAAAAAAATATAAAAATTATGGTCCATTAAGATGATCATGTTTTGAAGCCAGTATTTTTTAAAAACCAGCCCTTAATTAGCACCCATCGATAACTTTGTTTTTCAAAATTGACACTTTTGCTCAAATCTCTCTTATAGGTTCAATGTTTACTGGAACCTTGACATATCTGGGAAGTTTGAGTTATTTTCATATTTTTATTAACTGTTTACTTACTTTTGTGCATTTATTTTTCTTTCTTTTTATGTTTTGCAAAGTAGATTTTTTTCTACTACATCTTAAGTTAGATTTTTCTCCATTTTTTGCAAGATATCAATAATGTTTAATCTATAGTTGAATAAAAAAACCCCAGAATTTATTATTAAGCCAAATTATGTAAGTTATTTTTGATGATGGTTTTAGGGAACATTTTATCATTTGTAAAGAGGAATCCAGTCACTTTATGAGAGGGTACCCCCCAAAATGAAATTTATTTATAAAAAATGGACTATGCTATTAAAAATGCCCTAACTACAGATATGTTTGGTCTTATTTCTTATTCTCCATTATATAGATTCTTCTTTATAAATGGTAAAGTATTCCCTAAAAATACCATAAAATTGCTTAAATAGTTTGTTTTTATAAACCTTAGAAGTCGAGGTAGAGGATCATTTGCACCCAGGCTTTCAAATCCAACTGTGCAACATAATGAGACCTCATCTCTAAAAAAAAATAAAAAATAAAAAAGCAATAGTAATAATAAACCTAATAAACCTTAGTTTTTAAAAATTCAGCTATAGATTAAACTTGATGATAGGTTTAGGGAATATTTTATCATTCACAAAGAGGAATCCAGTCACTTTAAGAGGGAGTAAATACCCCCAAATGAAATTTATTTATAAAAAATTGTGTATGTATTCCACAAAACATGATTCCACAAGGTCACCTAAAGTTTTACCTGGAAGTTTAGGGAAGGAAGCGTCATACTTGGCGGAAGAAACATCCCTGGTTGTGTCCAACAAGTGCCTGGTTCTTCCACCACTTGCCCACACTGCACAGAATGACCCCATGCCCCGTACTCCTTTTTCACCTGATCTCTCTCCAAGCAGCTTTTTTTTTCCTGATAAAAAAGTCCTCAAAGGGAAATGTTTTGCAGATATGGAAGAGGTGAAACAAAAATGGCAGAGCCACTGAAAGGCATCAAAAGTGACAAGTTCAAAAACTGTTTTGAGCAATGGAAAAAGCAACTTGATAGGTGTAGTGCATCAAATGGAGAGTACTTTGAAGGCAGCTGAAGATTAGACATGGAAGAATAAATACACAATTGTTTATAAATAAATTCCATTTTTGGGTCCCGCCTCTCATGTATCAGACTATATATACTGGAGAATAGGATTTAAGACAGCTAAAATATGGGGGGAGAGAGGGCTAGGCCATGACTTTGTTGTGGGCATGAGAGAGCATAATTTCCATAAACTGCTTAGAATGTTGTCTGAAATATGCTAAACAGCCAACAAATATTAACATAAATGAACTTTTAAAACATTGCTTATTCTATTTTAATTGGAAAGTGAATTCAGAACTACTTGATTGTTTTTAGGTACATGAATAGAAAGTTGGCTGAAACAAAAGATAAAAATAATAGTGAAAGTGGCAGTGACTGTGCTATACACACAAAAAGAAGTGAAGCCATGGAGTGTTAGAGCCCCATACTCTTAGGGGCTCCAAAGCCTGACCACCTGCATAAGAGTTTGCCTTTCTAAGGGTTATACCGTCGAGGGTGGGGGGATTATTTGCCTTCTCTGTGCCTTGGTGTTCTCATTTGTAAAATGGGGATAATAATTATACTACTTTTCTCATACAACAATTATTGTTAAAAAGATTAAATAAGCTACTAGAAAAAATGCTTAAAACATCATCCAACATCTATCAAACATTCAGCATATGCCATTAAAAATGTCCTACCTATAGACATGTTTGGTCTTACGTCCTATTCTCTATGACATATAGCATGATATAAAGTGACTAGATTCTTCTTTATAAATGGTAACTCTACTATTTACTATTTAGGTTCCCTAAAAATACCATAAAAATTGCTTACATAATTTGTTTTTATAAACCTTAGAGGCTGAGGTAGGAGGATCATTTGTGCCCAGGCATTCAAATCCAGCCTGTGCAACATAATGAAACCTCATCTCTAAAAAAAAAATTAAAAAAATAATAGTAATAGTAATAATAAACATAATAAAACTTAGTCTTTTAAAATTCAGCTATAGATTAAACTTGATGATAGTTTTAGGGAATATTTTATCACTCACAAAGAGAAATCCAGTCACTTTCTGAGGGAGTAACCACCCCAAAATGAAATTTATTTGTAAAAAATTGTGTATGTATTCTACAAAACATGATGCCAAAAGGTCAACTAAAAGTGAAGAAGCCTAACTTAAATATTTCTAAAATAACAAAACTTTAGATTCTGACATGAAATTTTAGGCCAGTTAGTTCATCTCCTACTTTGTTAGGAATAATTCCAGAGAATCCCTGTGCACATAACACAGGACTAGAAGTCAGCTTTGCATCCATTTTGCACTTACAGAGTGTAACAATCTACCTGGATGCATATGAAGAAATCTGTGAGACCATGGAAAGGTGCAATCCCACAGTCCACATGGGGACTGGAGGAACTCTGAAAAACTACTCTTCTCCCAGGTGTCACCCCAACTGACTTTGCTGAGCATCCTTCTAGTGCCTGAGAGGCCTGAGAGTGCTGTGAAGACACAGTCCTGTGGTCACGGAACTCACCATGGGACACAGCATGGGAGGAGGCAACAGTGACATAAAAAGTGATCATTTCCCTTCACAGCAGTACAGACAGGATGTGCCAGAAGAGACTGCCTTAGGAGGAACAACTGACCTAGCTGGGTGGTGGTTAGATAGATCTTCCTTTTGGGATGAAGCCAGGAAAGATGTTCCCCTTGGGTTGGTGCCAGGAGAGCTATTTCCCCTGGGGTGGGCCCAGGAGAGATGCTCCCCTTGGAGTGGGGCCAGATGGGATTTTTTCCCTAGGGGTGGGGCCTGGAGAGTTTTTCCCCCTAGGGTGGAACCAGGAGAGATGATCCCCCTGGGTTAGGGCCAGGAGAGATGCTCCCTCCAGGGTGAAACCAGGAGAAATATTGTCCCTGGGGTGGGACCAGGAGTAAACTCTCCCCAAGATGGACCATCCCAAGCCAAGAGGAGCAGTGGAGGGTCAAGAGGAAGATGTCCTGGACACAGCAGGCAGACACACTCAGGTTCTATGTAGCTGGGCAGAGGACATTGGTAGGGAAGGGTTTATAGGGGCAGAGAAGGACTTGATGAATCTTGTAGAAGAAGCTTGGATTTCAACGCTGGTGGAGGTGAGAACTCACTGGCGTGTCTTAAGCTGGAAAATGATGTATTACGATTGATGTTTTAGAAAGTCTTTTCTGGCGGTGGATGGAGATGGATTGGGAGGGAACATGACCAGGGACTGGGGATCGGTCATGAGGCTGCTGGCAACATTAATCTGGGTGAGAAATGATGCAGGCTTTGACTCAGGAACTGGCAGCAGGGATGGAAAGGGATTCATAAATGCTCTGTGGTATCCTGGACTGGACTGGGTGACAGATTTAGTGGGAGGCCCCTGAAGGACATGACAGCATCACAGGAAACTGAGGTTTTCAGTGTGAGCAACCACAATCTCCAAGAAAGAGAAAGCAAGTGTTGATGGGAAGAGAAAATCTGTTGAGACAGGATCTTTCTCTGTCACTCACGTTGGAGTGAAACGGAACAATCATAGTTCAGTGCAACCTCGAACTCCTGGGCTCTGGTGATTCTCCCACCTCAGCCTCCCGAGGACCTGGGACTACAAGTATGCACTATCATGCCTGCCTGATTTTTTATTTTAATTTGTTGTAAAGATAGGGCCTCACTATGTTGCCCAGGCCGGTCCCAAACTCCTGGCCTCAAGCCATCCTCCAGCCTCGGCCTCCCAAAGTGCTGTGATTATAGATGTGAGTGACAGCACCCGCCTAAGTCTTGAATTTATTGAGTGTGAAACACATCCCCATAGGCATGGCTAGATGAGCGTAGAGTGTGGGACAGAGACTGGGAAAAGAGCAGTGGAGGGTCAAGAGGAAGACTTCCTGGACACAGCAGGCAGACACACTCAGGTTCCATGTAGCTGGGCAGGGGACATTGGTAGGGAAGGGCAGAAGGATGATATTTTATGGCCCAGGGGGAACGATATGGCTCAGGTTGCCTGCAGAGAGAGTCAGGCAAGGGTTTGTAGAGCTAATCTGGGCTGCCTTTGCTTTTCAGAGATGGGAGGAAAAGAAACCACTCAAAACGAAGGGGCCAAAATTCACGGCAAAACCCCAAAACAGACCCATGTGGGAAAGAAATTATAAGTTTACATACTGTGGGATGCTGACAATAGGGGATGTGTTGGATGCAGCTTAGAAAGATTTACAAGCCCCTCCACAGGAAAAACACTTGAAAAGCCTAATGTTAGTCATGTAAGGAAACTTCATTCGTGGAAAACCTCATGTTAGTGTTCCTTAGTTAGCTCTGTGTTCATTAAGGATTAAGCAAGAAGTTGGCCTGAAGAGCTTATTTATTATTAATATGTAGAATTAATCACGTGCTAATAAGTTGAGGGAATGTATTAGACTTGATCATTCTGCATGCTATGCATGTAACAATGTACCCTGTGAGTATGTAAAATATTATGCACCATTAACAAATAAAAAATTGTAAGCAAGTGTATATATATATTTTGAGTTGGAATCTTACTCCGTTGTCCAAGCTGGAGTACAGTGACACGCTCACGGCCACCGCAGCGTTGACCTGCTGGGCTCCAGTGATCCTTCTGCCTCAGGCTTCCAAGTATCTGGAACTACAGGTACACGCTTCCATGCCCCACTAATTTTTTGATTTATTGTAGAGACAAGGTCTCACCATGTTGCCCAGGCTGGTCTCAAACCTGCTTGCTTGGGCAATCCTCTCACCTCGGCCTCCCAAAGTGTTGGGATGACAGGCTTGAGCCACTGTGCTCAGCCTGGACAAACATTTTAATAGTGGGTGGTAGGCGTGATCGATGACCAGAGGGCTTGTTATTCTAAAATTCATAACTAATGTAATCAGAAATCTCTAGCATGTTAAAATGGGCTTTAGACTTGTTTTACTTTTCCAAAGGTTTTGAATTCCATTTCTCCACTTTTCTTTTCCTCCTTGACTTGGAATCCTGGTTCACTTTGAGACTCTGATGAAAGAGATGAAAACTTGCCTGGAAAGACACATGTAGACACAGATTTCTGATTACAATTCGGGGTTCATCTTCAGACAACCTTGTGTGCACCTTCGAGGACTCCCTGCCCCTAAAATGATGGCCCCTGGCCCTTCCACAGGTTGCTAATTTGGTCCTTTGCACAGGCTCGCTCCGTGGATTACAGTTTCTGGGCTCTATTCCAAGTTTCCACGATGTTTCCTGGCCTCTGGCCAAGGCATTCACACGATTTTGCCCATTTCCTTATCTCAAAAGGCAGCAAACAAATGCTGAAATGCTTAGGCAGAGCTAAATTCCTTTTTATTTTCTTTTCACACCATTTTTCAGTATCATCAGTAAGCGAAGCTCCTCTTTGGGAACGAGTCAACACTTTGGTGTGTTGCATCTTGGACTTGCCACGTTGAGTCCATCTGGATGGAGGGGGCAGAGTCTTATTGCTCTCCAATCTTTGGATTAGTTTACTTCCTAAAGAGGCAACACTGACAGTTTACTTCCAAGGGCCAGGATGCTGTGCAAAGCACTTCAATTTTAAGATGTTCCATAAATTTCTGAAGAAGAGCACAATATCAGTGCTCCCCAAATTTAGTGAGGACAGTACTGGAAATCCAGAGATCGGTGAGGTACAGGAATGAACATTTATTGGACCCCAACAGCATATTGTCAGTACCTGTCTTGGGCAACTTCAGACCTCTGAGCAACTCTGAGTTAGCTAAAGTTATTTTCATTTTGCAGGTGAGAATCTAGTTGAACAAGAGTTGAAACTTATTCTGAAGGCACTATGTTACCATTTGGGGTGTTTGATAGGTTTGGGATTGTATTTGCAGTGCGAGTTGGGTGCAAAAGTCTTAAGAGGGCATGACCAGGGCCAGTCAGTCTGTTGGCAGGACGCTCAGTCAGGTGACCTGGGGGGTGTGGCACTACACCAGCAGAGCAGGGCTGTAGAGAATCCTACTTCTATGAAAGTGACATGCAGAAGAAACTTCAAGCAGTGGATTTTGTGAGCTGTGCTGCAGCCTTCTGGATGAGAACTCATTTTTATTTTTAGTCACTCAAGAAAGGCTTGTGTATAGTCATTTTTCCTTATTTCTCTGGCTGCACCAGTAGTTTGAGTTCTTATGTAGGTGGTCTGTAGTCACCTTTCAGCATCACAGCTTTGGTGCAGACCGTATTTTGGGGCCTTGTGAACCACTGAGCATTTATGAGGATCTATCCCATGGCAACTACTATACACATGTTTTTTCTAGTGACTGGATGTGGCGGCTCACTCCTGTATCCCTGTGCTCTGTGGGACCGAGGCAGAAGGACTGCTTAAGGCCAAGAGTTTGAGAACAGCCTGGCAACATAGTGATAAGTTTCCCTTTTTTATCACTTGGACTTGCCATTTCAAGTCAGTTTGGATGGAGGGGGTGGAGTCCTGTTGCTTGCCAAATTTTAGGCTAGTTTATTTACTAATGAGTTGACAGGTCCATATTAGTTGGATGTTGTGGCATGTGCTTATAGTCCCAGGTACACAGGAGGACGAGGTAGGAGAATCCCTTGAGCCCACGAGTCTGAGGCTTCATGAGCTGTGATAGAACCATACACTCCAGTCAGGGCAACAGAGCTAGATTCTGTCTCTTAAAAAAAAGAGAAAAAGAAAAATTTCATCTATAATTAGGTGAGAACTGGCTTGTTAAATAGAGCAAATGGAGTTATAGTGCCATAATTGCCTACATCTTACATCTCCTTGCCCCTAATATTGTTCTTGATCATCTGTCCCTGTGTGTAGTAGTTCTCAAAAATTTCCAGGAGACTCCATGGGCTGTATCTGTGGCTCTGTGCTCTCCTTTCTCTCAGGCATTGTTTTTTTTTTTTTTTTTTGAGTTAGAGTCTCACTCTGTCGCCCAGACTGGAGTGCAGTGGCCGCTCCCGGCCACCACAACCTCGACCTGCTGGGCTCCGGTGATCCTTCCACCTCAGCCTTCCAAGTAGCCGGAATTACAGGCATGCGCTACCACACCCAGCTGATTTGTTTTTGATTTATTATGGAGATGAGGTCTCGCTGCCCAGGCCAGTCTCGAACCTGCGGGCTCAGGCAATCCACTCACCTCAGCCTCCCAAAGGCGCGGGATTACAGGATGAGCCACCGAGCCCGGCTCTCTCAGGCATTGTAATAGGAAACATTCTAGATGATTATTACAGTCTGTCTGCTGACCTGATGTTTATTGTGAGGAAGAATTGGCATGGGCTCCCCAGTCAACCAAAGAAGGGCATGCAATTTGAGTGAGAAAACTTTGTTAAATCACTGTGATTGGGAGGTGCTTGCTACTGCATTACAACCAAGCTGATACTGACTGATACTTCCTTTGACAATAGTCTTAAAGGAATATCTAACTTTCTAGCATACTTATGTTTTGCACTGATGCTATTATTTTATTTTCCCTGACGTCCCATTTGACTAATAACTGCATGGCTTGTAACCTGCCTTTAAGCTCCGCCCTACTCCATAACTTTGCTCCAGAGTGTGAGTGGTTAGCTTCTTTGTTGCATATAAGCCACATCTGGTTGTTAACTTCTAGGGAGTTTCATAACAAGGCTGCTGGTGTATGAGGTGAAACAGGGTGTCTTTTACACATTCTCTTCTGCCTCAGGCATAAGCACTCTACCGGGACACTCTTTGGATGAGATGAAGCAAGCGTAGCTATTGTACCCGGTCCTCTATTTCTCCCCTGGCCAGTTAGGAGGCACAATTTATTGCGTCTTCTTCCCTTAGAAGGAATTTGCTTTCAGTAGCCCGGCAGTCACTCTTTGATATTTGTCCTCAGCTTTCTCACATGACTATTGTGAGATGCTTGCTTCATAGACGCATGGAGAGTTTGAATCATCTTCCCAGGAGACTTCTCTGCTCCTATATAAATCAGAAGAGGTGAACTGAGGGTGGGGAAAGAGCAGAGATGTCCCTTACTACCAGGTGCTAGATAATTTCTGACTGCTTTAAAAATGCCACTTGGCGGTTGGAAAGTCCATTAGTCTGAGGATAAAGCAGTTGGGTTCAAACAAAGGGTTAATGCGTGTTGCCATCAAAGGTTGATAACCATTAAGAGCCAGAAAGTGAATGGATTGTGCCCTCTCTTGGGAAAGACATACCTTACATATTCCACTGACGCGTTTTGATGAGCACAGGGGACTAACAACAATCACCCTGATATTTAGGGAATGCCGAATTCCAGACTTACATTGGCATTGTACTTGCAGCAAAGTAGATGTTTAGATAAAGAGTCAGTTGGAGTCTGGAGGATGGAAAGGCAAAAAGTGAGCTGTGGAGAGCCAGTCATGGGTCAGGGAATCCCTCAAGCTGGTCAGTGATTTCTCCCTTCCCCTGCCTCCTTACCCTGTAGCGTGTCCATCCTTGTAGCCAAAGGCATTGTCTTAAACAAGCCTGTTGATAAGATGAGGAGTGAAATTGGCTTATGAAATGCTATTAATAATAAAAACGATAAAAGCAACAATAAGGAAACATAACAATAATATAGTAACTACTATTTATAGACTCTTAATAATTACGATAAACCTGAAAATGAGTTATGATGAACCTCATTTTACAAATGAGATAGTAGCGAGTCAAACAGTTTTAAAAAATGTGCCATAGGTCACACAGAGTCTGAATTTACAAATACAGATAAATTATATCCCTAATTTTCAATAAAAAAATATTGATGTACATTTTTCCTCTTTTAAATGAAGATTGTGTTATTATTTTTGGTTCAATAAATCACAATGTTTTCTTTTTGTTTGTTATGGTTATATTTATTATTGTTGTTACTGGATTATCTAAAACTTCTTAGACTATGACATGACCTCACCTTTATTGACTCAAAAGAATTGTATTAAGTTGTTCAATGAACATGGACTTGATTGATCTGTGTTCCTCTCACCCAGGAATTAGAGTCAGTGTTCTGGATCTCCTCATCCTCCTTTCTTTCCTACCGTCAGCACAGAAACTTTCCTCCTTTTCTCCATCTAACATTTCTATCCAGATCACTGTTTCCAGGATATAACTGCATTTTTACTCAACTTTATCATTTTTCTCAGAGGCAGAGAATGAATTAGTTTGAATAACCAAGAGTTCAAATGTACCAGAGGAACTTAAGTATGGGGAGAATAAATTCTTTGCAACTGCACAATCTCATCTTCCCCTTTTGCTCCTAGGGTCCTTGTACATTCTGACAACCTATCCTTCCATGCATTCTGAATCCCACCCACCTGCTCTATGGATATTGCTCTCTTAATAACCTAGGACTTTCAATGTGTTAGATGCAGCACACTTTGGAAAATTTGCTTCTTTCTCGTCTCTCCAGAGCAGTGGTCCTCATCCTCGAACCAGCAGCATCAGCAACACCTGACTTTTGCTAACCTATAGCTTGACAAGCCTTTGAGAACTGAGGCTCTAAGGCCGGGATCTCCAACCCCTGGGCCATGGACTGGTACTGTTAGGAACCAGGTTGGGCAGCAGAACATTAGCAGTGAATGAGTGAGCGAAGTTGCATCTGTATTTATAGCCACACCCCTTCATTCACATTAGAGCCTGAGCTCCATCTTCTGTCAGATCAGTGGTGGCATTAGAGTCTCATTGGCATGCAAAACCTACTGTGAACTGCACATGGGAGGGATCTAAGTTGCATGCTCCTTATGAGAATATAAATGCCTGATGATCTGAGGTGGAGCTGAGGAGGTGATACTAGCACTAGGGAGTGGCTGCAAGTACAGATTAACATTAGCAGTGAGGTTTGACTGCACAGAGACCATAATCAATCATTTGCTTGCAGACTTATGTCAAAACCCTATCAGTGAGTGGCAAGTGAGTTGATGTGCTTCAATTGTACAGCTGGATCTGGCAGGATTTAAATCAGAATCAGACACTTAATTTAGTCAACACATGCCCCGCTCACTATTTTACTTACCACTTCCATCCTCACCTCTTTTTTAAATGGTGAGTTGAATAATTATTTCATTATATATTGTATATAAATATGTAATATATAATTATCATATTATATATTAATAGAAATAAAGTGCACAATAATTGTTACTTTGAATCATCCCGAAACCACCTCTCCCCACAGCCCTCACCGCAGTCCTTGGAAGTATTGTCTTTCACGAAACTGGCTCCTGATGCACAAAAAATGTGGGGACTGCAGCTCTAAGACATTTACAATCACTGAACAGGCATTCTTCCCCGAAAAAAATCTGTCTTGCCTTGTTTATGTTTTAAAATGTACATTCTTCTATTGCTGTAAAGGAATACATTAATATTCTTTTATACTTTTTTATGTGCCTCTGTTTTGTTTCTTCCTACCTCTGACATCTAAAAAAAAAAACTCTCTTCTATAAGGGCCTCTTTCCTCTTTCACTTTCTATTTTTGCACTTCTCCTTCTAAGTCTCTATCCTTGTTCCTATTTTTATCTTTTTCTACTCTCACTCTTGACTATTCTCAACACCTTGTGTTTGCTGTGATCCACACTTCAACATCTCTGATCCAAGTCTCATAGAGTTTCATTTTACCTAATGCTCAAAGGTTATTTTTCCTTGTATTTTTTAGCACAGTGTTTTTTAAAAGATAAATCTTTATTCTGTACTAAGAAGAAGGGCTGCCAACATCAGAACAAAATTAAGAGAAGTTACTGGAACATAGAAAACAAATGAAATGGGAAAGATAGGTGCAGTGCCACCTCAGTTCAAAACACAAGTTGAAAAAGTGCTGTGATTTTGGAACCATTTCATATAAATCCTTAAATCAAGAGAACAGACAAAAAAGACTGTGAAGTTGCTCCAAGATGATCAGTTGGGTAATTGACTAAATAACTGAATTGGCAACAGTGGGACCAAAAGTCAGTCTATTGTTCTTCCTGGTGATGCACAAGCAAATCACATAAACACACACACATGAAGTCAGCATTTGTACACAGACTGACAACTGCAGAACAAAAGTGAACCATCTGCTTAATTTTGAGTGTATGAGCTTGAGGAAATTCAGTCCAGAAACTGAGCTAATTCAAGACCTTCATGATATATATAGAAAAGAGAAAATGAAAGAAGGCTCTGAAAGCCAGCTCTACCAAGGAATATATCATCATTGAAGTCTAGAATACATATTTAATTCTTTTGGCCATCTGGAACCCTAGTCTAAGTGCTAACTTCCCTCTCCTATGCCTTAATGAGGGGCTGTCAATCAGTGAGCAGCAACCCATTTTGTGGACTAGATCAATTGAGAAAAAGGACATATACAACCTCAGAGGAAGCTTATTCAACTGTGTATATAAGGAATGTTCGGCCCTTATATTTAAGTTGGGAAAATTAGTTATTTTTAAAAAAAATTAATTGTTTCTTAAAAATTAATATATGAGTTGAAAATGGAAATAACTAAGAAAATAGAGTACTTCAGAAAATACTGAAGAACTGCCTCACACTGTAGAGAAGAAAGAAAAAATAGGTTAAAAATATAAGATCAAAGGTATGCAGATGACACTAGAAGTCTTATCATGTGTTATCTACTAGAAGTTTCAGATGGAGAGAATGGAGGTTAAGGAAGGAGAGAACAAGTTCATATGTATAAGCAAAGAAATGTAAGTGAATTAAATTATATAGTGAAAGAGAAGGAGCAACTAAAAGCTGGAATATGAAAGAAATGCTTTAAATGTTTGAGAACTTTTGCAAATAATTGAGATTCTTTTTTCTTAAGACAAATGCAAACACAGGGAAAACAAGTGTGAAAATACAGGAAAAAAGTGACGTCCAGACTTCCGGCAAGATGGCGACAGGGCAACCCAGTCTGTGAAAACCTCTGCAAAGGAGAACTGCAGTGGGTCTCTGACTCTCACCCCGGGGGCTACAGACCCCAACATCGTAGCCTGCTCTTCATACGGAGCTCGGCCGTTGCCACCGCTGGGGCATCACAGTGGTCTGGACAGCCACTGCAGTGCAGCTGCTGCCGCCGCAGCCGCTACAGCCACTGCCACCGCCGCCGGTAGCACATCACACCACCCAGGCTGGAGGCAATCCACAACTTTAGTCCTTGAAGCCCCTTCAGGGAAGATCTGCTGGGATCGCTGCCGCCTCTCCTGAGACCGAGACGTACTGCCCGCTGTAAGTCTCCTGCCATCTGCCCTGATGCAGGCAGCCATCTTGTCATCTTCAGCCTCTGCCGTCCCTGTCTGGTCCCACCCCCTCTGGGGCAAACAGCTGAGATAGCACCACCTGCTGGCAATTCAAGGTAACAACACCGAAATGGGAGAAACAAGCTTAATAAAGACATAGGCCAGAGTGGTGAAGAGAGGGTAACCTGAACTGTCCTTCACAGCAGACCAGGGGCAACTGACCCTAACTGCAAACTAATTTACCAGCTTGAAAAGAAAACTAGAAATCAGACCTGAAAGGACATTGGACTTAAATGAAATGTCTCAGAGTGTGCTTCATTGATTCTGTTAGTTTAATGACTTAATTCTATTCCTACTGTATTGTTCCTTTTTTTCTTCTTTCCTTTTCCTTTTCTTCTCTCTGTAAACCATATCTTTGTATAGAGGAACAGCACACTAATAAGGTGGTTGGATAACTGGTATGTTAGTATCACTATATGTTTTATTTTTGCCTGTATGAGAGTTGGTTCATCTGTAGCAGTGGTCTATTGTTTTTATCTGTTTCAGTATAGGCCTCTCTCTCTATTTGTTGGCACACTCATTTGTTTCCCCCCTTACTCTTCTATCTCTCCACCCCCCTCTTCAACCCACTGTCTGCTCCATTCTCTCCCCTCTGGTAGCCACATTTTATTTCAGGGAAAAAACCTACAGTCCCACTGCATGGACAGATTCCAAGGCAGTGGGAAGTGGGTTCCAGATTATTCACACACCTGTCAGCGAATACCAGGACCTGCAGATAGGTTTTGAATCACAGCTTTCCCCTTAAGTAAATCTCAAAACAGCAAAAAAGACCACCCCCAACTTACAGTGCAACTCCAGAATTGAACAAAGTAAGAGGGCATACATAAAGAATAGGAGATTGAACAAACAGAAGTAAAACCAATCCCTTTACCCACGAATAACAGAATTAAAGAAGACGGTGATGTGGAGGAAAGGAAAAAGTAGGGAGGGGAAAAACCACACAAATGAAGAAAAACCAAAAGAAGAATATAGGTCTCACACAGACCCCTGGGAGATCAGATGCTGAGAAAACAGATTCTGGAACACAAACAATGAAGAGCCCCCAGAATGACTGGTTACAAGCAACAAACCCAGACATCAAGACATTAATGGAGAGAATTTAAAAAATTGAGGAGAGACAAGAGGAAAATAGGAAGGAGCTGATGTCAGAAATGACAGCAGTAAAGAATACTGTGATGGAAATGAATAACAGACTAATGAGCATGGAAAGCAGAATCAGTCAAGCAGAAGAAAGAATCTCAGAGCTTGAAGACCAAAACACAGAACTAACCCAAACTGTCAAAAGCATGGAAAAGAAGCTCAAAAAGACAAAAAAAAAACCTGCAAGAGAGGAATGATCACTTCAAGAGACCAAACCTAAGAGTAATTGGGTTTCCTGAGGCAGAGAGAGAAACAGAATCCACACTGGAACAAACATTTCATGAAATCATTCAAGAAAACTTCCCTCATCTCATGAAGGAGGAAAAAATTCAAACACAAGAGATTCAGAGAACTCCTGCAAGACAGCAAATGAGAAGACCAACTCCCAGACACATAATAATTCACCTAAACAAAGTAGCTATAAAAGAAAAAATCCTAAAGACAGCAAGAGAAAAAGGCCAGACTACCTACCAGGGAAAACCAATTAGAATAGCAGCAGATTTAGCCACAGAAACCCTTCAGGCTAGGAGAGCCTGGAGCCCTATCTTCAAAGTTCTAAAAGATAAACAATTTCAACCAAGAATAACCTACCCAGCCAAACTAAGCTTCATTAGTGAGGGAGAATTGAAATCTTTTCCAGATATCCAATCCCTAAGAACCTACGCTGCCACCAGACCACCTCTACAAGAAAAACTTAAGAAAGTACTGAACACAGAAGAAAAAGAAAAAAGAACAACAGCATTCTTCACAAGAGTACAGGCAAAAGATTAAGAACAGACATGAACCAACTCCAAAACCCAAAGAAAGACAACAAATAAACAGGAACAACTATGTAAGAACCTTATGACAGGGATCAACTCTTGCATTTCAATTATTAGCCTAAATGTGAACCGACTAAATGCACCACTGAAAAGACATAGAATGGCAAAAATGGATAAAATATCATCAGGCAACAATCTATTGCTTTCAAGAGACTCACCTCACTAGAAAGGACACCCACAGACTCAAAGTAAGAGGATGGGAAACAAACTTTCAGGCGAACGGAATACAAAAGAAAGGAGGAGTAGCGATCTTAATTTCAGACAAAATACCCTTCAAGCTATTAAAATTCAAAAAAGATGCAGAAGGCCACTACATAATTATAAAAGGCTCAATCCATCAACAAGAAATTTCTAGCCTAAACATATATGCACCCAACATAGGATCGCCAACTTTCATAAAGCAACTTCTAGGAAAGCTAAAGAAAGATATTAACTCTAACACCATCATAACTGGGGACTTTAATACCCCACTCACAACCCTAGACAGATCATCAGGACAAAAAATCAGCAAGGAGATCCGGAACCTCAATGTGACTTTGGACCAAATGGACTTAATTGATACTTACAGAACACTCCATCCAAAGACCACAGAATACATATTCTACTCATCATCGCATGGAATATATTCTAAAATCGACCACATACTCGGCCATAAATCAAGCATGAGCAAATTTAAAAGGACCGAAATTCTACCATGTACCTTCTCAGACCACAGTGGAATAAAAATAAACATTGACACCAACAAAGTCCCCCCAAAGCCCACAAAGACATGGACACTAAACAGCATGGTGCTAAACAACTCCTGGGTCAATGATGAAATCAAAACAGAGATCCAAAGATACCTGGAAACAAATGAAAATGAAGAAATATCTTACCAAAATCTCTGGGATGCCCTGAAAGATGTAGTAAGAGGGGAATTTATATCCCTACAAACACACATGAAGAAAATGGAAGGAACACAAATTGACAACCTAACAAGCCACCTAAAGAAGCTGGAAAAGCAAGACCACAAAAACCCTAATTTCAGCAGAAGAATCCAGATCACCAAAATAAAAGCCCAAATCCAGGACATAGAAGACAAAAAGATATACAAAAAATCAATGAAACAAAAAGCTGGTTCTTTGAAAGGATAAACAAGAGAACTACAAGCCAATATCTTTGATGAACATAGATGCTAAAATTCTCAACAAGATCCTAGCAAACCGGATTCAGCAATACATCTCAAAAATCATCCACCATGACCAAGTAGGCTTCATTCCTGGGATGTTTGGCTGGTTCAACATTCATAAAACCATAAATGTAATTAAATTCATCAACAGATGTCAAAATAAAAACCACATGATCATATCATTAGATGCAGAAAAGCTTTTGATAAAATCCAGCACCCCTTCTTGATAAAAACCCTTGAACATCTAGGCATACGGGGAACATACCTCAAAATAGTAAAAGCCATCTACAAGAAACCCACAGCCAATATACTCCTAAACAGACAAAAATTGGAACCATTTCCCCTGAAATCTGGAACAAGACAAGGATGCCCACTCTCACCCCTCCTGTTCAACATAGTATTGGAAGTCCTGGCTAGAGCAATCAGAGAAGAGGAGGCAATCAGGGGTATCCAAATAGGAAAAGAGGAAGTCAAGTTATCTCTCTTTGCAGATGATATGATTGTGTACCTTGAAAACCCAAGAGAATCTGTCAAAAGCCTCCTTACATTGATAAAGGC